>NC_068453.1:18682279-18979779 GCF_023373465.1 Oncorhynchus keta
TCTTATCATATATTATACACAGATTGTGAGCTAAAGATGAAAACCTTTCCCACGAGTATTATTATATTATTTATTGATTGACTATGGCTTTCCAAATCGCCCAACACTGCTTTAGGTGAATTTTATGTGCATGTTGTGATTTTTTAACCATTCCTGAACCTGTGACCAGAAACAAGCTACATAGGGGCAATACCAGAATGAATGATCGATTGATTCTGTCTCTTCGCAGCAAAATCTACAGAGCTGAGATTGTTGTATTCACCATATATATAGCATTCTGTTGGTTGCAAGAACTTTATATAATCATTTAAATTGAAAATCTCTAAGTGTTGAATCATGTGTAGTTTTTTGTACCAGTTCATAAACCATGTGCCGTGGAATTGGTACATCAAAAATCTCCTCCCATTTATTTTGCAACCTGTTTCTATTTAAGCCAGTTCCTTTCAGCCAATTTGTATCTTTAATATATGGCAGGCAAACAAGTTTCCTACCTTCTCCCTTTTCCACTCGCTTCCTTCATTTTTGTGGTAGTGCTGCAATCAGTTGGATGTAAATTTGGATTGAGCAGATATTCCCATATATTTTCGTTAACTGCATATGTGACATAACTCCTCCGTTTCTATTCTATACATTATTAATAAATATAATACAATTTTTAAATATTTTTCCATGAAGAATGTTTTTTTATTCATCCATATTAGAGTAGCATAACATTTGTTGCAATATTTGTTCTTAATAACTTTTCATATAAAACTGAAATTGTAACTAGTTAGCAGAAAGTGGCTTGTTTAAGAAAGGGGCTACTTAAAACGAAATTTCATTTTCAATTAGTCGTGGTAATGAGAAGTTGTCATCATATGAAGGCAAAAAGTCAGATTCTGAATAAAGGATGAGCCTTTCTTTAATAATCTCATAGAGAAGCATTTTGGGTTTCATTACTTTGAGAAGTAACCATTATTTACTGTTTTACATCTGGGGTCTGTACATAACTTAACCCATTGTATAAGAGATTTTCCTAAATGAAAGTTATCCAGGTATTTATATATAAATTCTAGACATACTTTATCAAACGTATTTTCAAAATCTTATGCAGAACAGGCCTGGTATCTTTGATGCTTCATAATGTTCAATTGTTTCAAGTAATTGCCGTATATTATCTCCCAAAAATGTTTTACTTTTTAAAATTATGAACACAACAAATACAAAAACAGAAATATACAAGACAAGAGTACAAAACCTGCAGACATTTGCTCATCTCCCGCTTGCTCACACGTGTTCACATTTTCTTCTCCGTCTGTTGCCTGGATCGCAGTCATAGTTGTTATCGATAATAACTTTGGAGAAATGTGCTTTCTATCAAAGTAAGTGCCTTAATTACGTTATAATAGTTTCCTGCACAGCCCTGTTATGTTGTTTATACTGTAGCATAATATTTTTTCTATATTCCTTAACTGTAGACACACGAGGTAAAGTTACTCATTTCATAACCTTTTATGGTGTTATACTAATGCTTAGGTAGCTAGCTACATTCTTCTATTAGCTATGGGAAAACAATGCTAATTGTGCCAGAGAAGTATTAGCATGTGTTGTATTTTTGAAGCTACCCTGGAAAATGTAAAAATATCTTCTTATACCACTGTTTTCTGAGTGCATTCCATAAAGCTGTTTATCATGTCCGCCTTATCCACTGCCTCCATTTTGAGGTTATAGTCACACGCAGTCTGGTTTGATTCTCTCTCCCGTCAGGTGGTCCACCTACCCTGTGGCCGACATGGTTGCTGTATGGACAGTGGAGAGGACATGGATGTCTCGTCTTGTCATGCCACTTTACTGCCAGCTGTTGACATTTCCTATTTTGTGTAACGGGTCATTTAGGATGGCAGTAGCATTGTTGATGAAATGCAGTCTTGGGAAAATAGGGTGGCATAGAAGGGAGTTGCAAACATAGGATCTGTGCTCCAGTATTCTCTTACAGAGTTCTTCTTTACTATCCCCATGAGAAGGACTGTTACGGATACTGGTATCCTGTTTATGTATCCTGTGTGTGTATTTCTTTTCTCTCCTTATCCCCTCCTCACAGGTGGCAATCATCATTCCCCAATCAGTCATCAATCTGAAGAAGCTGTATTGAAGTAGGCTAGTCTAATTTAGTGGTGTTATTGGATATGTGTTTCTTTCCTTGGGTCCAGCTTTATTTGGTGTTTACGAAATAAAGGGGCGGCAGGGTAGCCTAGTGGTTAGAGTGTTGGACTAGTAGCCGGAAGGTTGCAAGTTCAAACCACCGAGCTGACAAGGTACAAATTTGTCGTTCTGCCCCTGAACAGGTCGTCATTGAAAATAAGAATTTGTTCTTAACGGACTTGCCGAGTTAAAGAAAGGTTAAAAAGAAACCATGACTGTTTGACGGTAGATTTAAGTTGTCCGTGGTTATTCGTTCTCATTGTTACTTTTTCACTATTATGATTTGCATAAACGGGTCTCGTTTCCATCCCCTCTAGACTGCAGGGCCAAAGGGATTCGTAACAAGGACTATCACCAGGAAGGTATATATTTATATATTTCACTAATTGTGGTTGTCCCCCCCCACTCCTGGCTCTCTCTTCTCCTGTAGCTTCAAGGCATAGCGATTGGTCTCTGCTATATCTCCCACCAGATCCTCTGTCAGAAACAACTTGAAGCAATCGGCCTCAGATGGAAATGGCAAGGGGCGTTAAACTCCAGACTGGGACTCATCAAAACAAACAGCAGGGCCAGGAGGGGTGAAATGGCTGGCAGCCTTCCAACTACCACTGAACTCCTGTACTTCATCCATTGTCGGTCTGCCTCCATCACCACCAGCATCTTCAAAGGGAACTGGGACTTTGTCAGTGGTCATGGGGTCCTCAGATTCAGGGTTCTCAATGGCTGGGGGCAGCTCCTCACTGTCAGAACCTGATTCCTGACTTTCAGACACATTGTCAGAAGTTTCTCGTTATCTCTTTCATGCCCTGCCTCCAGTCTACTTACCGATATCTGAACAAGAGAGCCTCATCAAAATTGAAACAAGCGATTCTGTGAAAATATAATTTAATCAGAAGCCACTGCCAGATTTCTGGATTGGGCTGCGCTCAGAGTATCCTGCCTTAGCAAATTGCGCTGTTAAGACACTAAATGCCTTTTGCAACCACATACCTTATGTGAGAGTGGGTCCTCGGCCCTCACTAGCATGAAACTAAATACGGGCACAGACTGTGTGGAAAATTATTTAAGACAGACTCTCTCCAATACAACCCAACATTTCAGAGTTATGTGCATCCTTTCAAGCACACACTTCTCATTAACCTGTGGTGAATTATTCACAGTTTTCAATGAACAAATAAGGTTTTATAAGTAAGCTGGTTAAATAAAGCGCAAAATTATTGAATGTTATATTATTATTTGTGCCCTCGTCCTATAAGAGCTCTTTGTCACTTCCCACGCGCAGGGTTGTGACTAACTCACACTCATTATTATGTTAAATAAATGTATTGTGTAGTGTGTGTATGGCAGTCTGATGGCAAAAAAACTACATTTTAGAGTGCGCTGACCCTGGGGCCAGAAGCAGTACGCAGCTGGAGGTTGAATGTTTGAAGGGGTACGGAACTATAACAAGTTTGGGAACCACTGCTCTAGTAGAATGCCCGGCTTTTGCTTTGTCACACTCACAACCATAAGCTACTTTCTGTAATTAGCTTAAATAACTCAAATAATGATCTTGTGAGTTTCCTGTAATAATGAATGACAACAGACATGTTGATAGACGTAGTATGAACCAGCCTTTAGTCTTAATCTCTAGTTGTTTAGTACACGACTGTATTCACTGTTTAGCGCTTGGCCTCACATGTGAATCCTTAAAGAGATGGGTGGGGCTGATGCTTATGAGGGTGTGAAAGATGTTGAATGGGTGCAGACAGAAGAGCTCCAGTAGGTGTAACAAAACATTCCACGACCATTTTCTCAACTGGGGTTACAAGTTTAGCAACTTTCAAAGCAGAATTACTTTTCCAATGTTTCTCAACTTGTGTGTATGATATACCATTTTCTAGCTCTAAGTCTACTTTTATCCAATGTAAAAAACACAGTTTCAAATTTTGCTACATAAGACCAAATCGAGCCGGTCGGTCATATTTAATTAAGAGTTTGTTGTAATACATTTGATTTCCAGTGTTCTGATTGTAACACTTGGGTTGATGGTCACTAGACTAGAGGCTGTATGTTATGGATTAAACGCATAACTGCTGATATGGTTGACGGCAGACTGAAGGTACAAGGACAGAGGATACACTGATTATTATTGTATTGTGTGAAACACTGTGATTCTGTAGCAGCTGACAAAGTCACTGCCTTTTGACTTCCTACAAGCCTCGTCCTGATACAAGGGTGTTTCCAGAGCAGGCCAGTTAGACATGTTCTCTGCTTCTGTGCTGGAGGTCTCTCTCTCTGTTTAGTAAAACAAATAGATTTTTGATTGACTATCTGCGACTGCTGCTCTCTTTTCTTCACTTGGAACTTTCTATTATATCACCCCTCCCTCCTTTCAGGCGAGCCTGGATCTCAGCGAGAGAGGAAGGAAATCCTCTGTATTCCCATGTTGATCGCTTACACGCAGAGGGACGATGAGAATAAGCTGGGTTCGAGGGCTGGCTTCTTTGCTGGCCATGGGCGCTGGAATACTCTACATCACATCCATTAAGCGGGAGGTTCATTCTCATGGGGAAAGACTGCAGAGGGCCCATCAGAATGACTCGGTCAGGGGTCAGGACATGCTCAAGAGGCTGGAGAAGATGGAGGCTCACATTGAGAAGCTGGGTGGGTATCAATTTCCTTCATCTGAAAGTGCTGTGAAAAAGTATTGGCCCCCTTTAAGATTTTCACTATTTTTGCATATTTTTTTATCCTGAGTGTTATCAGATTTTCAACCAAAACCTAATATTAGATAAAGGAAACCTGAGTTTACAAATAATACAAAAAATGGACACTTGTTTTATTTACTGAAGTTATGCAACACCAAATTCCTCAGTGTGAAAAAGTAATTGCACCCTTACACACAATAACTGGGCTCCCGAGTGGCACAGCAGTCTCAGGCACTGCATCTCAGTGCAAGAGGAGTCACTGGTTTGAATCCAAGCTGTATCACATACGGCCATGGTTGGGATTCCCATAGGGGTGGGCACAATTGGCCCAGCACCGTCTGGTTTTGGCCGTCCATTGTAAATAAGAATTTGTTCTTAACAGACTTGCCTAGTTAAATAAAATGAGTGTGCACATGAGAAGTGACTTCAGTGACTCATGTAATGAGCGTTAACAATGGTCGTGGAGTGGCGTGGTCATCACCTCTTAATCAGGGAACAGGAGGGGACTTAGCTGTAAATATAAATAGCAGATACATTCCATTACAGCTGTGCCATCGTAGGTTTGGACAATGAATTTCTCTAAATTTAATCTCAAAATTCATAAAGTCAAACGCAGACTGCACATTTTGCCCACTTGACACATCAATGTAGCTCATGAAACATTCTGGAATGAAGCCCTGATCATTCACATACCTGATAACTGACAACTGCAAGCAGACTGGTGGCACCATAGGTCCCAGAGCGGTGGGGTAATTTTTATCTTCGGGGGCCTGGAGTTTTTCCTTATATGCTAACCTAACTAGGAAAACTCTGGACCCTATAAAGTATGACAGTGATTAATCAGTTGTAAAAACGTTTTATATGGGCTATGATGGGACCCGTTTTTCCTAATCAGGTCACATGTTTTTTTTTTACTCTGTCAAATTGCAGCTACCTTATATTTGTTCATAAATTATATTTAGACTGGATTAGGAGGGGGATTTACTCTACCCATAGACAACAACGAGCTTGCGTTATGCATGTTTGCATCATGCAGGCCTATGCAACTGTAGGCCTAAGCCAGCCCAATTTTGAATTTAAACTACATTTTCTCCAGACACACAAATGGACAATAAATACATAACGTTATCAATTAGTTTACGGACAGGTCGCATAGGATGTGAAGTTATTCAGCTGCTCTTATTAGTAGCCTACAGTTGATCAGACTGAAAAATACTCCAATTTTCATCCCATACAGCATGTCAGATTTCTAATGTTTAGGTGCAACGTTTATGTAATGAGCTTTTGCTTGTGTCTGTGCGGAGTGATTATGTGTTATCATCTTTGCTAAATAAATACAGGAGTATAGTGGTACGCCTAATGGAGCGAACGAGAATAAATGTGTTGCGTCAACCGCTCTCTTTTATCTACAATTTAATGGATGATGCGATGGAAGCTATCAAATCATTCGGAATTGTTTACGACATCCTAGAAAAGACAGTCGAAAGTTCAATATGTTTAGCAAGTAAAGCGTTGTAATGCGCAATTACCTCTGCAAGCTCATTGTAGTTGCCCTTGTAGGCGGAACTTTCCCTCGCCGTGTCTTCTATCAATGCAGTTTATTCCCAGAAATTTGAATCTGATGTGGGCATTTATACGCTTATGCTTTTGTTTTGCCATTTAGCTGAACGATCGATGTTCTTCGGGTCACTGTACCCACCTTTCGACCAAGGCTCAGACTTTCCAAAAAGCAGGCAAGGCAATACAGGCAGCTTGATGAAAGTCTCACTGTTAACCAGCTATACTTTTGATACCTGTTGATATTGAACGCCCTCACATGTTCATCCTTCTTCATGAAACGGATCTCAGGCAGAGGTTGAAACTGGCTTTTAATTTGCACCTTTTCCATGTACCCCAGAGAATGAAAGGGGTTTTCCCGCAAAAAGTCCACAACATTTTCGGCAGCGTTGGACATTCTACCATTCTGATGCAGAAAATTGCACACTCGCAAGGCTAACTTTTAAAAATGTTAAATAAAGTTCTAAAACCAATAATTGTTTTGATAATATATCTCTTCCATCAACTGTAATTTAAAAAAACGAATTTGAATTGAATAATATAAATAAAATGCTCAACTATTACTCTTCAAATATAATATATGCCATTTAGTAGACATCCAAAGCTCATCATGTGTGCATACATTCACGTATGGGTGGTCCCGGAATCGAACCCACTACCCTGGCGTTACAAGCGCCATGCTCTACCAACTGTGCTACAGAAGGACCAACAATGACACCAAGCTTCTCAACACATATAACCCCCACAATGCTCTGTGGCACAATTCCACACACTAGGTTCATTCTCTGATCCCAATTATATGATTGGATGGACAACATGTCAGTTCATATTGCCAAAGATTTGATTGGTTGGAGGAAGTCCTCCGGAAGTGGTCACAATTACCATGTATGTCTATAGAAGGGGTGAGGCCCAGCAGCCTCCGAGGTTTTGTATTGAAGTCAATGTAGCCAGAGGAGGACTGAAGCTAGCTGCCCTCTGGCTACACCATGGTGTGACCTCAGAAAGTGCTTTTGAAGTTACTTTAGACCTTCATTGTAAAACAGTGTATTTGTATAAATTATTTGGTGACATATGAATATATTTAGTAGTCTAAAAATTATCACTTTTTTAATGTCTATAATGTTTTTATTTTTATGAACTTTCACTGAGGAGGATGGTCCTCCCCTTCATCCTCCGAGGAGCCTCCACTTGTTCACATACTGTACC
Source organism: Oncorhynchus keta (assembly GCF_023373465.1). Lineage (NCBI taxonomy): Eukaryota > Metazoa > Chordata > Actinopteri > Salmoniformes > Salmonidae > Oncorhynchus > Oncorhynchus keta. Next base: position 18,689,914 of record NC_068453.1, read on the forward strand.
TGGACTAAAGGCTGCCACTGTTAAACCCTTAATTTAATTGAGAACCAATTTGAGTCTAGCATGAGCCTACATCTAGAGTTGATTCCCCCCAAAAAGTTATTTCACACGTCACAGGGATGATTGTGAAAGGGAATTTGTGACTTGTTCAGGAAACTAGGCGTATGTCACACATCACTAGTTCATAGGAGAAGCATTTGAAAGTAAACATGAATTTTGGCAGAAATGCCTTCTGGAACGTGAACTTTCATGTGCGTAATAAAAGATCCATCCATAAATATGAATAAAAATTTAAAATACGAGACTAGTTGGTTTAACCACGGAAAAAGACTTTCCTGTTAGGCATTATTGGCTGAGATAATGAATGGGCTGGACTTTGGATTGGTCTGCCATGTAGCATGCTTCTGTCTATAAAATAAACTGCTCAGTATGTGTTGATAGTCCTTTCTACCGCGCTGTTTTTGAAAGATGCAATGTTAGCCATAGAGAACTACAAAAGTTTTGCTGCTTTTCTCAACAATATTGATGCCCTGAATTTAGCAGGCGCTATCGACAGATCACTTGGAAAAAGTGATGGGCTACTTTCTGCACACACCACAGTCAATATGAAACAAACTTGACACAATGCCGGCCAAAAATTTTTAGCTACAATCAAAATGAAGTTAAATGGTTCCAGTCTGCCGTGAAGCATTCATCCATGTATACGAGTAAATGTCATGCTACATTTTCAGATATTATTAGTTTCTAATTTTGTCAAAGTTCTTTTCATTGCAAGTTAAAGTTAAAGCATACAGTTAGCTAGCTAGCGAACGTTAGTTTTCTGGATCGCTAGCGAATGCTACATGTGTGATCTGTGTTGAAATATTACTAAAATCAGAAATCCATTTGCACTGCTAGTTATAATGTTAGCAAGCTACAGGTACGAGAATGTTTGTTTTGGTAGTAACATGAGTTGGAAAGGTCCCGGTTCAATGTTTAGCTAGTTAGCTAAATGTTTTTTACATTTCTTTAAAAAATATATATTTCACCTTTATTTAACCAGGTAGGCCAGTTGAGAACAAAATTTCATTTACAACTGCGTCCTGGCCAAGATAAAGCAAAGCAGTGCGGAAAAAAACCCACATGGGATAAACAAATGTACAGTCAATTAAACAATAGAAAAATCGATGTACACTGTGTGCAAATGTAGTAAGATTAGGGAGGTACGGCAATAAATAGGCCATGGTGAAATAATTACAATTTAGCATTAACACTGGAGTCATAGATGTGCAGATGATGATGTGCAAGTAGAGATACTGGGGTGCAAAAGAGCAAGAAACATAAATAACAATATGGGGATGAGGAAGTTGGGTGGAATATTTACAGATGGGCTGTGTACAGGTGCAGTGATCGGTAAGCTGCTCTGAAAGCTGATGCTTAATAAGAATGTTGTGGACTGATTGAAAAACTAGTTTTAAAGTCGGAAGTTTACATACACTTAGGTTGGAGTCATTAAAACTATTTTTCAAACATTCTACTAATATCTTGTTAACAAACTATTGTCTGGCAAGTGGGTTAGGATATCTACATTGTGCATGACAAAAGTCATTTTTCCAACAATTGTTTACAGACAGATTATTTCACTTCTAATTCACTGTATCACAATTCCAGTGGGTCAGAAGTTTACATACAGTAAGTTGACTGTGCCTTTAAACAGCTTGGAAAATTTCAGAAAATTATGTTATGGAAGCTTCTGATAGGCTAATTGACATAATTTAAGTAAATTGTAGGTGTACCTATGGATGTATTTCAAGGCCTACCTTCAAACTTTGCTTGACATCATGGGAAAATCAAAAGAAATCAGCCAAGACCTCAGGAAAAAAAATTGTAGACCTCCACAAGTCTGGTTCATCCTTGGGAGCAATATCCAAATGCCTGAAAGTACCACGTTCATCTCTACAAACAATAGAATGCAAGTGTAAACACCATGGGACCATGCAGCCATAATACTGCTCAGAAAGGAGACGTGTTCTGTCTCCTAGAGATGAACATACTTTGGAGCGAAAAGTACAAATCAATCCCAGAACAACAGCAAAGGACCTTGTGAAGATGCTGGAGGAAACAGGTACAAAAGTATCTATATCCACAGTAAAACGAGTCCAATATTGATATAACCTCAAAGGCCGCTCAGCAAGGAAGAAGCCACTGCTCCAAAACTGCCATAAAAAAGCCAGACTACAGTTTGCAACTGCACATGGGGACAGAGGACATTTCTCCAAAAAGTACGAACTTTAACTGTTTGTCCATAAAGACCATTGTTATGTTTGGAGGGAAAAGGGGGAGGCTTGCAAACCGAATTACACCATCCCAACCGTGAACTATGGGGGTGGCAGCATCATTTTGTGGGTGGGTGGGGGGGGGGCTGATCATTTTTTTTAAAGAGGGTCCAGATTGTCTAACCCAGCTGATATGGGAGGAGGTGCTCTTATTCTCCATGGACTTTACAGTGTCCCAAACCATTTGGGAATTAGTGCTACAGGATGCAAATTTCTGTTTAAAAAGCTAGCCTTTGCTTTCCTATCTGACTGTGTATATTGGATTCTGACTACCCTAAAAAGCTGCATATTGCTGGGATTTGTGCTGATCAAGGGCAGTAGTCTAAAGTGAACCAAGGGCTATGTCTGCTCTTAGTTCTACATTTTTTGGAATGGGGCATGCTTATTTCAGATGGCAAGAAAAACACTTTTAAAGAACAACCAGGGGTCCTCGACGGGATGAGGTCAATATCCTTCAAGATCCCCAGGCCAGGTTGATTAGAATAGCCTGCTAGCTGAAGTGTTTTAGGGAGCGTTTGACAGTGATGAGGGGTGGTCCATAACGGACGCAGGCAATAAGACAGCAGAGGTGTATTTAGAGGGAAAGTTGGTCAGGATGATATCTATAAGGGTGCCCATGTTTACGGATTTAGGGCTATACCTTGTAGGTTCCTTGAAATCTGTGTGAGATTGAGGGCATCTCGCTTAGATTGTAGGATGGCCGGAGTGTTAAGCATATCCCAGTTGAGGTCACCTAACAGTGCGAACTCTGAAGATAGATGGGGGGGGCAATCAATTCACATATGGTGTCCAGGGCACTGCTGGGGGCTGAGGAGGGTCTATAACAAGTGGCAACAGTGAGACACTTATTTCTGCAAAAAATTGATTTTTTTGGTGGCTTTCCTAAGCCAGAATTCAGACATGGCTAGGACATCATGGTTGGCTGAGTGTGCTAAAGCAGTGAATAAAACAAACTTAGGGTGGAGGCTTCTGATGTTAAACCAAGGCTTTTACGGTTACAGAAGTCAACAAATGAGAGCGCTTGGGAAATAGGTGTAGTATTGGGGGCTACAGAGCTTGGGTTAAGCTCTACATCACCAGAGGAACAGAGGAGGAGTAGGATAAGGGTACGTCTAAATGCTATACGAACTGGTCATCTAGTGTGTTGGGAACAGAGAATAAAAGGAGCAGATTTCTGAGCGTGGTAGAATAGATTCCGAGCATAATGTACAGACAAGGTGTGAGAACAGTGAAGGAAACCTAGGCATTGAGTGACAATGAGAGAGGTTGCATCTCTGGAGGTACCAGTTAAGCCAGGTGAGGTCTCCGCATGTGATCATAGGGTCCAATGAGCAGCAATAGGTAAGTCAGGGAGCCGTTCCGTAGTCGCTACTACGCTAGACGAGCGGGAGACACGGCGTTCAGAAAACTAGCAGGCCGAGGCAAGCAGATGGGTCTTCGGCGACATCGCAACGGAAAACCCTGTTGAAGCCACATCGGATGATTACGTCGGCAGACCAGTCGTGATGAATTGGCAGGGCTCGGTGTCGACAATAAAGGGTCCAGGCCAATTAGCAAGATAGGTATTGTAGCCTAAGAGTTAGCTGGTATACATTCGTTGGCTAGCCAGGAGATAGCCTCGAGCTAGGCCTATCTGGGATTTTGCTTCAGGACAGAAGCGTTAGCCAGTAATAGCCACTCGGGTGCAGCTAGCTAGCTGCGATGGTCCAGTGTAATGGTCCAGAGCTTGCGGCAGGAATCCAGTGACGTGGTAGAGAAAAGCAATCTGATATGCTTCGATATGCTCTGGGTTGATATTGCGCTGTGCAGACTGGCAGGTATTGACCGAGCTAAAGCTGGCTGGTGTCCGAGCTAAAGGTGAAGACTGCTACCAGTGGATAAAAAATGACTACTAGCTAGTAAGGTGGCTAGCTGCTGATGGAGTTTCCAGTTAAAAAGTATAAAAATAGCAGATCCGTACCATATTGGGGGAGGCGGGTTGCAGGAAAGTATATTTAGTTCTTAGATGGAAAGTGAGATTAAAATACATACAGACAAAATGAGAAAGACCATATACACGGGACAAGACAAACACACGTTCATCTTGTCTGGATTTAATAAGTTGTCTGAACATGTCTAAACATTTTTACATGTCTAAACAAGACTCCACTTCACCAGATGATTGCATGACCCATCAAGATATCCAGGCGATTATGACCATCTATTGTATTTCATGAACATGTGTACTGTACATGTCTAGACAATAGTGACCCATCCACTTAGCTAGATGTTACTGGGGGTGGCTATAGCATTTTCTTCATATGACCCATCAATTTAGTGTGTAAGCGTAATCTAAAAATTACCAAAATGTATAACATATTTTTATCTGGAAACTTTTTTCCGTGTTTACCAGAGACGGTTGTAACGATTGACCTCCTCTTCTGAGGAGGAGTAGGAAGGACCGGACCAATATGCAGCGTGGTACGTGTCCATGTTAATATTTATTTAAACTGAACACAAAATAACAAGAGAATGAATGAAAACTAAACAGTTCTGTCTGGTGCAGAGACAGGAAACAACTACCCACAACCCATAGTGGGGGAACAGGCTGCCTAAGTATGGTTCTCAATCAGAGACAACGATAGCCAGCTGCCTCTGATTGGGAACCATACCAGGCCAAACACATAGAAATAGAAAACATAGAACATAAAACATAGAATGCCCACCCCAACTCACGCCCTGACCCAACTAAAATAGAGACATAAACAAGGAACTAAGGTCAGGACGTGACAACGGTAACGTAAAGAACAACATGACCTGCACCAAAGTTATATTAGGATATTGGCCAAGGACAAGAAGAAGTGTATTTTTACCAAGTTTTTCACTATTGCAGGATACTACTTTTAGTATTGAAATCTTTGGTTGTTTACTAAACAACTTACTCCGTTTAGCAGGTCTTCACATTAGAATCCTTAAAGAGATGGGTGAGGCTAAGGCTTAAGAAGGTGTGAACATTTTTTTTAAAAATTTTACCAGGCAAGTCAGTGAAGAACAAATTCTTATTTTCAATGACAGCCGAGGAACAGTGGGTTTAACTGCCTGTTCAGGAGCAGAACAACAGATTTGTACCTTGTCAGCTCGGGGATTTGAACTTGCAACCTTTCAGTTACAAGTCCACCACTCTAACCACTAGGCTACCCTGCCACCTCACATTGCTGAAGAGGTGTTGGCAAAGAAGGGTTGTCTAGTAGATGTACAAGGGCCATTTTCTACCAATTTGATCAACTTTCAATGCAGAATTACTGTCGCATTGTTCCTCAACTGCAGTGTATAAAATACAATTTTCTAGCTCTGAGTCTCTACTTTTTTCTCATGTAAAAAACACACTAACATTTTTTACAACATAAAACTGAACTGAGGCTGTCGGTCACATTTGTTCTCAATTAAATAAACAAATAAAGGATTAGATCAAATCTATAAAATATGGCCAATAATCATTTTTAGAATGTTCTTTAATCCTGCACACTGTTGTTTGATGTACAAAATGTGTTACATTTAGATCTACCAACTTCTGTGTGCCAAAATGTGCCACATTGTTTACTTTTACAAATGTACAACAGTTACTTCAAGGTAATCCTCCAAGGCAGAACAAACCTTATTAATCAACTTTTTTAAAAATCAAATGAAAACAGTAGTTATGTAAATGAGGTCATAATCTGTGTGTATCAAAAGGAGTGACTTTAATTGATTCTGGCAGCCTTAAACTATCTGAAATACACAGAAACAACCAATTAATGTCAGTTTGATGAGCAGCTGTCTTGTGTCCACAGTGAAGTCAGTCAACAACAGGATCAGTCTGAAAGAGGGGCAGGCTGTGAAGGCTACCGAGGTCAAGAAGGAGAGGAAGGTGGTGAAGAAGTTGTACCCCAACTCAGCTCTGTTTACAACCTGGGGTGATGAGCTCTCAGAGGAGGAGCAGAAAGAGGCAGAAGGGTTGTTTCAGATGTATGGATACAACGCCTTCCTAAGTGACAGACTACCCCTGAACAGGGAAATCCCTGATACTCGCGATCCTAAGTAAATCCTTTTCCTCATCTCTCTGCCACCTCTGCCCAAAAATGATGGATAACTCAAGACTTCTGAATTCTAACCAGTCTGTTCCATAGCGCTCATCCGAGGTCAATTCCATCTCCAGCACTTTTAATGCAATTTGACAAATTACATTGAAATGTACTAACTTTAAGAGTGAAACAGCAGCTTTGGTGAAGTGACTGAATGATATGAGGTGGACCAAATGTTTTTGTTGTGTCTGTCAGGTGTGCTAATCACCAGTACCCCCATGACCTGCCCACCATCAGCGTGGTGTTGATCTACTTGGACGAGGCCCTGTCAATCATCAAGAGAGCTGTCCGCAGTATCATAGACAAGACCCCCCAACACCTGCTCAAAAACATCATACTGGTGGATGACCACAGCTCCAATGGTTCGCCTAATTTGTCTATGCCCTCTGCTCTTTGTCTATGCTCTCTAGAAACATTTGAAAGTATATTTGAACTCAAGTGTGGCTTTCAACTTTTGTTGTGTACCAATGATTTGCAAGTGTCTGCTTTCCCAGAGGACCTAAAGGAGAAGTTGGATGCCTACATCAGATTCATCGATGAAGAGCGTCCGGGCCTGTTGAAGAGAGTGAGACACCTGGAGCAGTTCGGTCTCACACAGGCCCGCCTCTCAGGGTGGAGGGAAGCTGAAGGAGACGTGGTAGCCATCTTGGATGCGCACATAGAAGTTCACGTGGAATGGTAGTCTGAATGGTTTATATTATAAAGACATTCAGTGATATTTTTTGGAGTCTCCTTTAACACAATGTTTTCACTCTGTGTTTCTGTGAACAGGGCGGAGCCTCTGTTAGCTCGGATAAAGGAGGACCGCACGTTGGTGTTGACACCGGTGTTTGACAAAGTCCATTTCGATGACTTGACAGTCACACGTTATTGGCCGAGTGCACACGCCTTTGACTGGGCCCTGTGGTGTATGTACGAATCCTTCAGACCTGAGTGGTATGCCTTACAAGACGAGACACAGTCAGGAAAGTGAGTTGTTTGTGATTTCATCATCGGATGATAGTCCTGTTTCACAAGTCTGTTTGAAAAGGCAAAAAGGAAAGCACAGCTTTGGGAGGAAAATAGTACCTAATATTTACAACTGTATCGTTATTTTGCGTTATCTATTCATTAAAATGAATGTCACATCTCCCATTTTAGAAATGACCATTATGTGTTGTGTATGTTTGTCAGAAGCCCCTCCATTATGGGCATACTAGTGGTTGATCGCCTGTTCTTTGGGGAAATTGGTGCTCTGGATGGTGGTATGAAGATCTATGGAGGTGAAAATGTTGAACTGGGCATCCGGGTAAGCCCCTCTGCTACAGTTTATGAATGAATGTTGGAAATCAAAGCAGACTTGTGTTTGCAGAATTGCTTTCTGTTCTTGAGTCGTTCAGTTTGAACAAGACAATCTACTTCCAAAATCGCGACACTTCAGTCCATATCTATAAACTCGTACTTGTCTCTTGGTGTTTGGTGTGTCTAGGTGTGGCTGTGTGGTGGAAGTGTCGAGGTCATACCTTGTTCTAAAATAGCCCACATCGAGAGGGCCCATAAACCCTATCTCCCAGACCTGAGCATTACAATGAAGAGGAATGCTCTGAGAGTGGCTGAGGTCTGGATGGATGAATACAAACATAATGTCAACATCGCCTGGAACCTCCCACTGAAGGTACTGTACACAACAAACCATTCAAAAAATAGGTTTTGTAGTAGGTTTCCTATGGAATAACAATCATCGCTGTTATGCATGCTTTGTGTTTGAAAATAAGTAGACTAGACAGTCAATATTATAAGAATGGTCTATTACTCATTGCCATAATAAAGATCATAGGATCTTTGTAAAATTATGGCGGTAAGCCATCATCAAGTGGATAATAGGTGGATTGCTCATACAGCCTGTGTTTCTGATTTACAAATCTTCCTCTTTCTCACCACAGGATCATGGCATAGACATTGGGGATGTTTCAGAGAGGAAGAAGTTGAGAAAGAGTCTGAACTGCAAACCCTTCCAGTGGTATCTGGACAATGTGTATCCAATGTTAGACCCCCTGGGTGACTTGCTTGGTTATGGAGTTGTGAGTAATGCTAAAATGTTACTGTTGTTCTGGAATTTCCTCATCAACTATGTTTGGTGCATGTCATTCTTTTTTTCAATTGGATGCAGGGTCATAATTCCAACTCATTATTAGGATAGGAATTTGCACTTTTATAATTGTTTAATCTTGGTCCATAAAATCAACAGCTGGTCAATGACCTGAAGATGGATCTCTGTATAGATCAAGGCCCAGTTCCGGGGAACACACCTATTTTACATGGATGCCATTATTTTGCTCCACAGGTTTGTAGAATCATTGCTTAGTATTTTAGAATTTAACTAGCGGTATAATATGGTCCATCCCATAGCAGAGCCGGGATTCAACCCATACCACAATGCAAAGTACTGTCAATACCACAGACACAGAAAAGTCAACATTTCTATCCTCTCTGTCCAGAACTGTTATTATCGAGCCAGCGGGGAGATCTACATTGGAGGCATCAAGTCTCACAAGTACAACAGTAATCGCTGTCTGATGGACATTGGCACTCAAACCCCAGGACTGTATGAGTGCAAGGAGGCCAAGCAGAAGGGATTCCACATGCTCTGGGAATTTCAACAGGTAAGCACTCCAACATGAAATAGGGAAATTGATGCCTATTAACTGTTGGAAACATGGGAGACTTTAGTGACTTTAAAGACTTTAGTCTTTGACTTTAGTGTGATGTTGTACAGTGGAATGTTTGCTGTGTTTTACAGGGAAAATCCATCCAGAACAGACAGACAAAGAGATGTCTGGAGATTACCCCAGGGGAGGACACTGATTACAAGCTCATCATTCAGGAGTGCAGTGGGCAGCACTGGCTAATACGGAATGTGATAAAAGACTTCTGATACACTGAGATAGTTAGGCCTACTGTACCAGAGACAATACAGCGGGGCTGTAGGAGTTATCCTGCGATCATAAGCAAGTGGGAAGTTGGTATTTACCACAAACGATTGGTAAAAATCCACTTGAACACCCCTCCAACTGGTAATTAACAGTGGGAAACTCTGGGAGATTACCAGTGGGAAACCTCTGACGTCACCTACTAAGGAAATTACCTTTTTAACAGCAGCATTGTCAGTAGTTAAATGCAACAAGAAAACATTATTTACACAAAGTTTTTGAACACTCATTTTTGTACAAACACGATAGCTGTACTTATAGTTTATGGTTGACGCAGCTTGTTGGCCGTTAGCCAATCTGAGTTTCTCAACGAGTTCAAAGCACGTGAATACATCCAACTGATATTTACGACTTCACAACTGGTAATTACCACCTTCCCAGTTCTTTATGAACACAGCATTATCATTACATTTTGAAAAGCCAATCAGTGGTCAGCAGTGAGATGACTGTGTGATCTTTTTGAACTGCTGGTTGGACATGGCTTCATGGGGACATATATACAGTTTCTTCACAGAATGTGGAATGCTATTGAGCTGTGTTCTCCTTGGTCCTGATTGTAAATGCAGAGAAATAATAAATATGATTCCTGTATATACGCTCATTTGTGGTTTGTTATTGATTCACTGTAGATTTACACCAAAGAGGCTTATGGAATATTTTTCTGCATTGACATGGTATAGAGCTGAGTTGACATCAGTGTAGTTTTGAAGAAGACCCGTCCTCGACTGCTCTATGAGCTCTCCGAGATGATCTTATCCCATGGATGGCCGGCCCTCTCTCGTACAGCTCTGGTGGCAGGGAGGTATACAATGCATTCGGAAAGGATTCAGACCCCTTTACTTTTACCACATTCTTAAATTACAGCCTTATTCTAAAATTGAATTGTTTTTTTCCCTCATCAATCTTCACACAATAACTCATAATGACAAAGCAAAAATACATCATTATTCTGACCCTTTACTCAGTACTTTGTTGAAGCACCTTTGGCAACGATACAGCCTATAGTCTTCTTGGGTATCAGGCTACAAGCTTGGCACACCTGTATTTGGGGACTTTCTCCCATTCTTCTCTGCAGATTCCCCCAAGCACTGTCAGGTTGGTCGCTGCACAGCTCTTTTCAGGTCTCTTCAGAGATGTTCGATCGGGTTCAAGTCCGGAATCTGGCTGGGCCACTCAAAGACATTCAGAGACTTGTCCCGTCGGGGAAGCCATGGCGAGCTGACAGCACTGGCGTGAGCTTCAGCCCTTCCGTTACTTGATGTCATCGCTGTGAGCACTCAGGATTAGTGCTCAAAGCTGCATTCTGCTTGCTGCCAGAGTTGTTATGCTAGAGTGGGGAAGGAAAATAGAGGTCAGGGAATGATGTTCTGTCAGCAAGGTGAACCTCCATCCGAACGGGTAGGTGTGGAACTTTTTGATCCAGAATACCCAATGCTTCTTTCTCAATCTGCGGGTATTTCAGTCCTTGACATGCAGGCAATGGGCTCATCTTCTCCTGCAGGTGTAGAGTGACACGACGGCCCCAACTTCATATGGCGAAGTGTCACAAGCCAGTTGAATTGGCAAGGATGGATTGAAGTGAATCAACACCTTATCAATCAACACTGCCTTTTCTGTAGCACAGTTGGTAGAGCATGGCGCTTGTAATGCCAGGGTAGTGGGTTCGATTCCCAGGACCACCCATACGTAGAATGTATGCACACATGACTGTAAGTCACTTTGGATAAAAGCGTCTGCTAAATGGCATATATTATTATTATATATTTTCTTTCTTGAAAGTAGCGTCACACTCCTTTGTCCACGACCAGAGTTTGTTCTCTCTCATTAACTCATGCCAGCTTTTTGATTAACTTCCGTAGTAGTTCAGGAGGCCCAGGAATGACTTCAGATGGCTTACATTCTCGGGAGCAGGTCCCTCTGCAATGACTGTCACTTTCGATGGGGCTGTGTGGAGAACGTCAGCATCAATCACATGGCCTAAGGAAATGCACTGCATGCATGAAAAAGTTGCACTTGTCTTTTTACGAACATGTAAGCCTTACTCTTCGAGATGATTAACCCGTAATAAACATTCAAAGAAAATACAAGTGTTATACATTGGCTTAATGATAAACGTCTTGTTAATCCAGCCGCTTTGTCAGATTTCACAAAGGCTTTAATCCGAAAGCATACCATGCGATTGTCTGAGGACAGCGCCCCTCTTACAAAAGCACACAAACATTTTACAACCAAGTAAAGGGCTTACAGAAATAGCGATAAAATTAATTACTTACCTTTGAAGATCTTCATATGGTTGCAGTCACAAGAGTCCCAGCTACACAAAAATGTTTGTTTTGTTCATTAGTTGGCACGTTTTGTTCAGTAATCCACTAGCTCAAAGGCGGTCAAAACATGCAGATGAATACTGTCACGACTTCAACCGAAGGTAACTCCTCTCCCTGTTCGGGCGGCGCTCGGCGTCGCCGGTTTACTAGCCGCCACCGATCCCTTTTTCCATTTCTGTTTGTTTTGTCTGTGTTCCTTTTCACACCTGGTTTCATTTGCGTTTATTTCTGTGTGTATATATGCCACCTGTTGCCTGCCTTAGTTCGTGCAGGATTAAGCTTGTGTGTATTTGCGCTCGATTATCTTTGATGTTTATTGTTTTCACTATTTAGGCACGTGTATGTAAGTGTCGGAACTGTGGTTGTTCCTCCGTGGGTTGGCACGAGTTTCTGATTCTTCGAGAGCGTAGTTTTGGATTTTCGTCTGTGCCATTTTTGTATTGTTGGACTAATATATATATATATTAAACACGCTTCTCAAAAATCCCTGCTCTCCTGCGCCTTACTCCTACACCTCTCACCGAGAAGCACCTTATCACAAATACATCCTAATAGTACCGGTAAAGTTTGTTGAAACATGTCAAACGATGTTAATAATTAATCATCAGGTTATCAATTGTCTAAATAATCGATAATATTTAAACCGGACAATAGCGTATTCAATAGAAAGGAAAAACAAAAAAGGGCGCGCAATCGGTCACGAGCGCAAACCAGCTCTGCATTCTTCCTCAGTCCACTGACAAAAAGTTCTCATTCTAATTCATTTTTCAGAAAACAAGCTTGAAACAATGTCTAAGGACTGTTGACATCTAGTGGAAGCCATAGGAACTGCAATCTGGGTCCAAACCCATTAGATACTGTATAGGCATTCAATTGAAAATTGAAAAAAATCCCACTTCCTGGATGGATTTTCCTCAGGTTTTCGCCTGCCATGTCAGTTCTGTTATACTCACAGACATTATTTTAACAATTTTGCAAACTTTAGTGTTTTCTATCCAAATCTACCTATGATTATTATTATTATTATTATTATTATTATTATTATTATTATGCATATCCTAGCTTCTGGGACTGAGTAACAGGCAGTTTACTTTGGGCACGCTTCTCATCCAGACGTCGAAAAACTGCCCCCAAGCTATGAGAAGTTAAGTCTTTTACATTTTAGTAATTTAACAGACGCTTCTATCCGGAGTGACATACAGGGGCAATTAGTGTTAAGTGTAATCTTCCCTCTAAACTGTGTGAGTGCCCATGCACGCAGTAGCAAGAGATTGACACACAGCTCCCCAGGACTGCTCAGCCCACAGAGAAGCACGAGATTGAACTTCACTCTAGAGCATTAGTCACCAACTGGTCGATCGCGACCAATCGACAAGGTATTCCTCGTCGATCGACAACCATTTCTGTAAAAAAACTATGATAAAGCCTTGTGTTCTTCTTTCTTTTTGTCTCGGGCTGTTGGCGGAAGATGCACCTGCCAGGTAGGCCAACTGTTGCCATTTTGGACCATTTCATGTGTCTGAAGGTACAAACTGTGCCTTCCCGGTGGGCCTAGAGAAGAAATCACGTGCACTAGGCTTACTGCTGGCTAATCGGATGGCGCAGATGACCGTGTCTGCAGTAACATAGCAGCCATAAAAGAAAGCTACACAAAGTTGATACTGTGAGATTTCAAAATGTCTAAAACTATGACTACAGAGAGACTGTCAATGAATACAGCAAAGACATGCTGTTTTTATGAGTGAGTTCATGTTTAAGTTCTTACTCAGCACTGTCAGCACTCTATTCAGCACTTTTATAAGCCATAAAATGTGTGTTCTTCCTATTTCCACTCAGCACTGCAACAAGCACTGCAGCAGTTATGAATGAGTAGGAAAGTGAAACCTATAGGCTTGTGTTGTTATTATTAGCGGCTTGGGTCTTTTTCAATATCCAGGAATACTACACTTTCTCTGTTCATAGGAGTAACAACATGAATTTGTGCATGAAGCAGAAATAATGTGGTGCGACTTGAGTTTCGCTATCAGCTGGAAGACGGTGTCCCTTTTTGGTCAGTGTCAGTGGAGGAAAGAGAGAGCGGAGGGATGTTGAGAGGCTGACCCTCAGTCTGCTGCTCTCCCCTCTGCTGAGACTGACCATCAAATGAAGGCACCATCAGCCAAGTAAAATACAAAAAAAAACAAATGATTTAAATGTATGCAAAAGTAAAAAACAAATGATTTAAATGAAATATAATTTTAAAAAATGTCTTGAACAACAATGCATTGGCAGCAAAGCCAATATGCGGTGATAATGTATTGGGCCTATAGCTTACTGCATAAACCTCATTGCTACAGTACTGTTTTTAATTGGTTACTGGCTTACATTTTTTAAGTTATGTAAAAACTAATCTGAGAGGTAGATCTCGGCTTGCATTTTGATTCAAATTGACCTTGACTCAGAAAACGTTGGTGACCACTGTTGTAGTTCTCCCTGTTAACACTATCAATATTTGCCTTTAATGTGGCAACTGTGATCAAGTCAATGCAATTTTAGACACTTTCAATGCAACATACCGAAACAAAATTACCTATGCAAGAGATTGTTGTCGGCAGAACGCATCGGAGTAGGATTCTATTTGACACACACTACTCAGCCCGTACTCTACACAGACCGGTGTGGCGTAAACAATCAGAGCTGCAGTAGGCCTATATGCAAATAGACAATTGCCATGTATGGATCTGTGCCATTTGCATTGAACTGGACTCTGTTAACAACATGAGTGGTTGTGAGTAGATGCACTTGTTTTGAGATCAAAGCGAGAGCTGTACGTAGCCAAGTGTGCACATTGTGTTCATATATTTTGCTAGTTAGTGAGTTATTAGCCCTGTTATAGATCATTTGTTGTGAACAATAGGGGAGGGATTGCTTCCTACAAGAGCACAAAACATATACATTTCTAGACATCTTTGAAAAGAAGGTCAGGTAAAGAGCTTTGTTCGTTTCTTAAAGGGGCAGTGTTGTATTTTGAGACAGGCTTGAAAAAGCTAAGTAGACAATAAGCAGAGCGTAGAATAATTTGTCTTATTCTCTGTAATAATGGTATGGAAATAATAATACATTTAATTTGGAAAGGGGTTTCTTGCATCAAACAATATAACAATATTTTCAGTCACCTCCCTTTCTGACGGACAAGTGGATAAACAGGTTAATGTCAAGCCCTGCATGTTTTTCCCCCCAAAAGTCTCATGGAATATTGGCCAACATTGCGATTCATTGGCTTAGTGTTCTGTCACTCATGGGGACACTACATCATCGCCAATTTTAAGTCCTTAGTAAGAGTAGACATCCCACCTTTTAGGCCTTTGGTTCCTGCCATGGAGTTATACTACAAGTGTCCTTTTTTAACACCTCCACCAACCCCCTCTTCAAAGGACAAATATCTTAGTTTTTTTTACAGCTACTTTGCTACATATACATAAATGTTACATACATGGTACTTTTATATAAAGCAGTCACATAACAATTATATATTATCAAACATAAGCTCTTTAATCCCACCCCTCAGCCACTCTCAGCCCATCCCACTAATCACCATAGACCACCCTCGTTTGGTTTCCATGTGCCATATACAGTATTTTTCAATTGTGCTGTGATGTTTAACTTTTTTTTATACCTTTCTTATCATATATTATACACAGATTGTGAGCTAAAGATGAAAACCTTTCCCACGAGTATTATTATATTATTTATTGATTGACTATGGCTTTCCAAATCGCCCAACACTGCTTTAGGTGAATTTTATGTGCATGTTGTGATTTTTTAACCATTCCTGAACCTGTGACCAGAAACAAGCTACATAGGGGCAATACCAGAATGAATGATCGATTGATTCTGTCTCTTCGCAGCAAAATCTACAGAGCTGAGATTGTTGTATTCACCATATATATAGCATTCTGTTGGTTGCAAGAACTTTATATAATCATTTAAATTGAAAATCTCTAAGTGTTGAATCATGTGTAGTTTTTGTACCAGTTCATAAACCATGTGCCGTGGAATTGGTACATCAAAAATCTCCTCCCATTTATTTTGCAACCTGTTTCTATTTAAGCCAGTTCCTTTCAGCCAATTTGTATCTTTAATATATGGCAGGCAAACAAGTTTCCTACCTTCTCCCTTTTCCACTCGCTTCCTTCATTTTTGTGGTAGTGCTGCAATCAGTTGGATGTAAATTTGGATTGAGCAGATATTCCCATATATTTTCGTTAACTGCATATGTGACATAACTCCTCCGTTTCTATTCATAATATCATTAATAAATATAATACAATTTTAAACATTTTTTCCATAAAGAATGTTTTTTTATTCATCCGTATATTAGAGTATAACATTTGTTGTAATATTTGTTCTAACTTTTCTGGAGGATAAAACTGAAATTGTAACCAGTTTTGTATGGCTTGTTTAAGAAAGGGCGATACTTTAAACGAAATTTCATTTTCAATTAGTCGGTAATGAGAAGTTGTCATCTATATGAAGGCAAAAAGTCAATTTGAGAACAAAGGATGAGCCTTTCTTAATAATCTACAGGAGAAGCATTTTGGGTTTCAATACTTTCTGAGAAGTAACCATTATTTACTGTTTTACATCTGGGGTTGCTGTACATAACTTTAACCCATTGTATAAGAGATTTTCCTAAATGAAAGTTATCCAGGTATTTATACATAAATTCTAGACATACTTTATCAAACGCATTTTCAAAATCTGCTATGCAGAACAGGCCTGGTATCTTCGATGTTTCATAATGTTCAATTGTTTCAAGTAATTGCCGTATATTATCTCCCCAAAAATGTTTTACTTTTTAAAATTATGAACACAACAAATACAAAAAACAGAAATATACAAACAAGAGTACATAAACCTGCAGACATTTGCTCATCTCCCGTTCTGCTCACACGTGTTCACATTTTCCGTCTGTTGCCTGGATCGCAGTCATAGTTGTTATCGATAATAACTTTGGAGAAATGTGCGTTTCTATCAAAGTAAGTGCCTTAATTACATTATAATAGTTTCTGCATGTCTGTTATGTTGTTTATACTGTAGCATAATATTTTTTTCTATATTCCTTAACTGTAGACACACGAGGTAAAGTTACTCATTTCATAACCTTTATGGTGTTATACTCAATGCTTAGGTAGCTAGCTACATTCTTCTATTAGCTATGGAAAGCAATGCTAATTGTGCCAGAGAAGTATTAGCATGTGTTGTATTTTGAAGCTACCCTGGAAAAATGTAAAAATATCTTCTTATACCACTGTTTTCTGAGTGCATTCCATAAAGCTGTTTATCATGTCCGCCTTATCCACTGCCTCCATTTTGAGGTTATAGTCAAGCACGCAGTCTGGTTTGATTTCTCTCTCTCCCGTCAGGTGGTCCACCTACCCTGTGGCCGACATGGTTGCTGTATGGACAGTGGAGAGGACATGGATGTCTCGTCTTGTCATGCCACTTTACTGCCAGCTGTTGACATTTCCTATTTTGTGTAACGGGTCATTTAGGATGGCAGTAGCATTGTTGATGAAATGCAGTCTTGGGAAAATAGGGTGGCATAGAAGGGAGTTGCAAACATAGGATCTGTGCTCCAGTATTCTCTTACAGAGTTCTTCTTTACTATCCCCATGAGAAGGACTGTTACGGATACTGGTATCCTGTTTATGTATCCTGTGTGTGTATTTCTTTTCTCTCCTTATCCCCTCCTCACAGGTGGCAATCATCATTCCCCAATCAGTCATCAATCTGAAGAAGCTGTATTGAAGTAGGCTAGTCTAATTTAGTGGTGTTATTGGATATGTGTTTCTTTCCTTGGGTCCAGCTTTATTTGGTGTTTACGAAATAAAGGGGCGGCAGGGTAGCCTAGTGGTTAGAGTGTTGGACTAGTAGCCGGAAGGTTGCAAGTTCAAACCACCGAGCTGACAAGGTACAAATTTGTCGTTCTGCCCCTGAACAGGCAGTTAACCCACTAGGCCGTCATTGAAAATAAGAATTTGTTCTTAACGGACTTGCTGAGTTAAAGAAAGGTTAAAAAGAAACCATAACTGTTTGACGGTAGATTTAAGTTGTCAGTGGTTTTTCGTTCTCATTGTTACTTTTTCACTATTATGATTTGCATAAACGGGTCTCGTTTCCATCCCCTCTAGACTGCAGGGCCAAAGGGATTCGTAACAAGGACTATCACCAGGAAGGTATATATTTATATATTTCACTAATTGTGGTTGTCCCCCCCCCACTCCTGGCTCTCTTCTCCTGTAGCTTCAAGGCATAGCGATTGGTCTCTGCTATATCTCCCACCAGATCCTCTGTCAGAAACAACTTGAAGCAATCGGCCTCAGATGGAAATGGCAAGGGGCGTTAAACTCCAGACTGGGACTCATCAAAACAAACAGCAGGGCCAGGAGGGGTGAAATGGCTGGCAGCCTTCCAACTACCACTGAACTCCTGTACTTCATCCATTGTCGGTCTGCCTCCATCACCACCAGCATCTTCAAAGGGAACTGGGACTTTGTCAGTGGTCATGGGGTCCTCAGATTCAGGGTTCTCAATGGCTGGGGGGCAGCTCCTCACTGTCAGAACCTGATTCCTGACTTTCAGACACATTGTCAGAAGTTTCTCGTTATCTCTTTCATGCCCTGCCTCCAGTCTACTTACCGATATCTGAACAAGAGAGCCTCATCAAAATTGAAACAAGCGATTCTGTGAAAATATAATTTAATCAGAAGCCACTGCCAGATTTCTGGATTGGGCTGCGCTCAGAGTATCCTGCCTTAGCAAATTGCGCTGTTAAGACACTAAATGCCTTTTGCAACCACATACCTTATGTGAGAGTGGGTCCTCGGCCCTCACTAGCATGAAACTAAATACGGGCACAGACTGTGTGGAAAATTATTTAAGACAGACTCTCTCCAATACAACCCAACATTTCAGAGTTATGTGCATCCTTTCAAGCACACACTTCTCATTAACCTGTGGTGAATTATTCACAGTTTTCAATGAACAAATAAGGTTTTATAAGTAAGCTGGTTAAATAAAGCGCAAAATTATTGAATGTTATATTATTATTTGTGCCCTGGTCCTATAAGAGCTCTTTGTCACTTCCCACGCGCAGGGTTGTGACTAACTCACACTCATTATTATGTTAAATAAATGTATTGTGTAGTGTGTGTATGGCAGTCTGATGGCAAAAAAACTACATTTTAGAGTGCGCTGACCCTGGGGCCAGAAGCAGTACGCAGCTGGAGGTTGAATGTTTGAAGGCGTACGGAACTATAACAAGTTTGGGAACCACTGCTCTAGTAGAATGCCCGGCTTTTGCTTTGTCACACTCACAACCATAAGCTACTTTCTGTAATTAGCTTAAATAACTCAAATAATGATCTTGTGAGTTTCCTGTAATAATGAATGACAACAGACATGTTGATAGACGTAGTATGAACCAGCCTTTAGTCTTAATCTCTAGTTGTTTAGTACACGACTGTATTCACTGTTTAGCGCTTGGCCTCACATGTGAATCCTTAAAGAGATGGGTGGGGCTGATGCTTAAGAAGGTGTGAAAGATGTTGAATGGGTGCAGACAGAAGAGCTCCAGTAGGTGTAACAAAACATTCCACGACCATTTTCTCAACTGGGGTTACAAGTTTAGCAACTTTCAAAGCAGAATTACTTTTCCAATGTTTCTCAACTTGTGTGTATGATATACCATTTTCTAGCTCTAAGTCTACTTTTATCCAATGTAAAAACACAGTTTCAAATTTTGCTACATAAGACCAAATCGAGCCGGTCGGTCATATTTAATTAAGAGTTTGTTGTAATACATTTGATTTCCAGTGTTCTGATTGTAACACTTGGGTTGATGGTCACTAGACTAGAGGCTGTATGTTATGGATTAAACGCATAACTGCTGATATGGTTGACGGCAGACTGAAGGTACAAGGACAGAGGATACACTGATTATTATTGTATTGTGTGAAACACTGTGATTCTGTAGCAGCTGACAAAGTCACTGCCTTTTGACTTCCTACAAGCCTCGTCCTGATACAAGGGTGTTTCCAGAGCAGGCCAGTTAGACATGTTCTCTGCTTCTTTGGAGGTTGATTGCAAATAGATTTTTGATTGACTATCTGCGACTGCTGCTCTCTTTTCTTCACTTGGAACTTTCTATTATATCACCCCTCCCTCCTTTCAGGCGAGCCTGGATCTCAGCGAGAGAGGAAGGAAATCCTCTGTATTCCCATGTTGATCGCTTACACGCAGAGGGACGATGAGAATAAGCTGGGTTCGAGGGCTGGCTTCTTTGCTGGCCATGGGCGCTGGAATACTCTACATCACATCCATTAAGCGGGAGGTTCATTCTCATGGGGAAAGACTGCAGAGGGCCCATCAGAATGACTCGGTCAGGGGTCAGGACATGCTCAAGAGGCTGGAGAAGATGGAGGCTCACATTGAGAAGCTGGGTGGGTATCAATTTCCTTCATCTGAAAGTGCTGTGAAAAAGTATTGGCCCCCTTTAAGATTTTCACTATTTTTGCATATTTTTTTATCCTGAGTGTTATCAGATTTTCAACCAAAACCTAATATTAGATAAAGGAAACCTGAGTTTACAAATAATACAAAAAATGGACACTTGTTTTATTTACTGAAGTTATGCAACACCAAATTCCTCAGTGTGAAAAAGTAATTGCACCCTTACACACAATAACTGGGCTCCCGAGTGGCACAGCAGTCTCAGGCACTGCATCTCAGTGCAAGAGGAGTCACTGGTTTGAATCCAAGCTGTATCACATACGGCCATGGTTGGGATTCCCATAGGGGTGGGCACAATTGGCCCAGCACCGTCTGGGTTTGGCCGTCCATTGTAAATAAGAATTTGTTCTTAACAGACTTGCCTAGTTAAATAAAATGAGTGTGCACATGAGAAGTGACGAGAAGTGACTTCAGTTCATGTAATGAGCGTTAACAATGGTCGTGGAGTGGCGTGGTCATCACCTCTTAATCAGGGAACAGGAGGGGACTTAGCTGTAAATATAAATAGCAGATACATTCCATTACAGCTGTGCCATCGTAGGTTTGGACAATGAATTTCTCTAAATTTAATCTCAAAATTCATAAAGTCAAACGCAGACTGCACATTTTGCCCACTTGACACATCAATGTAGCTCATGAAACATTCTGGAATGAAGCCCTGATCATTCACATACCTGATAACTGACAACTGCAAGCAGACTGGTGGCACCATAGGTCCCAGAGCGGTGGGGTAATTTTTATCTTCGGGGGCCTGGAGTTTTTCCTTATATGCTAACCTAACTAGGAAAACTCTGGACCCTATAAAGTATGACAGTGATTAATCAGTTGTAAAAACGTTTTATATGGGCTATGATGGGACCCGTTTTTCCTAATCAGGTCACATGTTTTTTTTTTTTACTCTGTCAAATTGCAGCTACCTTATATTTGTTCATAAATTATATTTAGACTGGATTAGGAGGGGGATTTACTCTACCCATAGACAACAACGAGCTTGCGTTATGCATGTTTGCATCATGCAGGCCTATGCAACTGTAGGCCTAAGCCAGCCCAATTTTGAATTTAAACTACATTTTCTCCAGACACACAAATGGACAATAAATACATAACGTTATCAATTAGTTTACGGACAGGTCGCATAGGATGTGAAGTTATTCAGCTGCTCTTATTAGTAGCCTACAGTTGATCAGACTGAAAAATACTCCAATTTTCATCCCATACAGCATGTCAGATTTCTAATGTTTAGGTGCAACGTTTATGTAATGAGCTTTTGCTTGTGTCTGTGCGGAGTGATTATGTGTTATCATCTTTGCTAAATAAATACAGGAGTATAGTGGTACGCCTAATGGAGCGAACGAGAATAAATGTGTTGCGTCAACCGCTCTCTTTTATCTACAATTTAATGGATGATGCGATGGAAGCTATCAAATCATTCGGAATTGTTTACGACATCCTAGAAAAGACAGTCGAAAGTTCAATATGTTTAGCAAGTAAAGCGTTGTAATGCGCAATTACCTCTGCAAGCTCATTGTAGTTGCCCTTGTAGGCGGAACTTTCCCTCTCGCCGTGTCTTCTATCAATGCAGTTTATTCCCAGAAATTTGAATCTGATGTGGGCATTTATACGCTTATGCTTTTGTTTTGCCATTTAGCTGAACGATCGATGTTCTTCGGGTCACTGTACCCACCTTTCGACCAAGGCTCAGACTTTCCAAAAAGCAGGCAAGGCAATACAGGCAGCTTGATGAAAGTCTCACTGTTAACCAGCTATACTTTTGATACCTGTTGATATTGAACGCCCTCACATGTTCATCCTTCTTCATGAAACGGATCTCAGGCAGAGGTTGAAACTGGATTTTAATTTGTACCTTTTCCATGTACCCCAGAGAATGAAAGGGGTTTTCCCGCAAAAAGTCCACAACATTTTCGGCAGCGTTGGACATTCTACCATTCTGATGCAGAAAATTGCACACTCGCAAGGCTAACTTTTAAAAATGTTAAATAAAGTTCTAAAACCAATAATTGTTTTGATAATATATCTCTTCCATCAACTGTAATTTTAAAAAACGAATTTGAATTGAATAATATAAATAAAATGCTCAACTATTACTCTTCACTCTGTCTCTATCCAACAATGACACCAAGCTTCTCAACACATATAACCCCCACAATGCTCTGTGGCACAATTCCACACACTAGGTTCATTCTCTGATCCCAATTATATGATTGGATGGACAACATGTCAGTTCATATTGCCAAAGATTTGATTGGTTGGAGGAAGTCCTCCGGAAGTGGTCACAATTACCATGTATGTCTATAGAAGGGGGTGAGGCATACGAGCCTCCGAGGTTTTGTATTGAAGTCAATGTAGCCAGAGGAGGACTGAAGCTAGCTGCCCTCTGGCTACACCATGGTGTGACCTCAGAAAGTGCTTTTGAAGTTACTTTAGACCTTCATTGTAAAACAGTGTATTTGTATAAATTATTTGGTGACATATGAATATATTTAGTAGTCTAAAAATTATCACTTTTTTAATGTCTATAATGTTTTTATTTTTATGAACTTTCACTGAGGAGGATGGTCCTCCCCTTCATCCTCCGAGGAGCCTCCACTTGTTCACATACTGTACCTGGACTAAAGGCTGCCACTGTTAAACCCTTAATTTAATTGAGAACCAATTTGAGTCTAGCATGAGCCTACATCTAGAGTTGATTCCCCCCAAAAAGTTATTTCACACGTCACAGGGATGATTGTGAAAGGGAATTTGTGACTTGTTCAGGAAACTAGGCGTATGTCACACATCACTAGTTCATAGGAGAAGCATTTGAAAGTAAACATGAATTTTGGCAGAAATGCCTTCTGGAACGTGAACTTTCATGTGCGTAATAAAAGATCCATCCATAAATATGAATAAAAATGTAAAATACGAGACTAGTTGGTTTAACCACGGAAAAAGACTTTCCTGTTAGGCATTATTGGCTGAGATAATGAATGGGCTGGACTTTGGATTGGTCTGCCATGTAGCATGCTTCTGTCTATGACATAAACTGCTCAGTATGTGTTGATAGTCCTTTCTACCGCGCGCTGTTTTTGAAAGATGCAATGTTAGCCATAGAGAACTACAAAAGTTTTGCTGCTTTTCTCAACAATATTGATGCCCTGAATTTAGCAGGCGCTATCGACAGATCACTTGGAAAAAGTGATGGGCTACTTTCTGCACACACCACAGTCAATATGAAACAAACTTGACACAATGCCGGCCAAAAAAATTTAGCTACAATCAAAATGAAGTTAAATGGTTCCAGTCTGCCGTGAAGCATTCATCCATGTATACGAGTAAATGTCATGCTACATTTTCAGATATTATTAGTTTCTAATTTTGTCAAAGTTCTTTTCATTGCAAGTTAAAGTTAAAGCATACAGTTAGCTAGCTAGCGAACGTTAGTTTTCTGGATCGCTAGCGAATGCTACATGTGTGATCTGTGTTGAAATATTACTAAAATCAGAAATCCATTTGCACTGCTAGTTATAATGTTAGCAAGCTACAGGTACGAGAATGTTTGTTTTGGTAGTAACATGAGTTGGAAAGGTCCCGGTTCAATGTTTAGCTAGTTAGCTAAATGTTTTTTACATTTCTTTAAAAATATATATTTCACCTTTATTTAACCAGGTAGGCCAGTTGAGAACAAAATTTCATTTACAACTGCGTCCTGGCCAAGATAAAGCAAAGCAGTGCGGAAAAAACCCACATGGGATAAACAAATGTACAGTCAATTAAACAATAGAAAAATCGATGTACACTGTGTGCAAATGTAGTAAGATTAGGGAGGTACGGCAATAAATAGGCCATGGTGAAATAATTACAATTTAGCATTAACACTGGAGTCATAGATGTGCAGATGATGATGTGCAAGTAGAGATACTGGGGTGCAAAAGAGCAAGAAACATAAATAACAATATGGGGATGAGGAAGTTGGGTGGAATATTTACAGATGGGCTGTGTACAGGTGCAGTGATCGGTAAGCTGCTCTGAAAGCTGATGCTTAATAAGAATGTTGTGGACTGATTGAAAAACTAGTTTTAAAGTCGGAAGTTTACATACACTTAGGTTGGAGTCATTAAAACTATTTTTCAAACATTCTACTAATATCTTGTTAACAAACTATTGTCTGGCAAGTGGGTTAGGATATCTACATTGTGCATGACAAAAGTCATTTTTCCAACAATTGTTTACAGACAGATTATTTCACTTCTAATTCACTGTATCACAATTCCAGTGGGTCAGAAGTTTACATACAGTAAGTTGACTGTGCCTTTAAACAGCTTGGAAAATTTCAGAAAATTATGTTATGGAAGCTTCTGATAGGCTAATTGACATAATTTAAGTAAATTGTAGGTGTACCTATGGATGTATTTCAAGGCCTACCTTCAAACTTTGCTTGACATCATGGGAAAATCAAAAGAAATCAGCCAAGACCTCAGGAAAAAAAATTGTAGACCTCCACAAGTCTGGTTCATCCTTGGGAGCAATATCCAAATGCCTGAAAGTACCACGTTCATCTCTACAAACAATAGAATGCAAGTGTAAACACCATGGGACCATGCAGCCATAATACTGCTCAGAAAGGAGACGTGTTCTGTCTCCTAGAGATGAACATACTTTGGAGCGAAAAGTACAAATCAATCCCAGAACAACAGCAAAGGACCTTGTGAAGATGCTGGAGGAAACAGGTACAAAAGTATCTATATCCACAGTAAAACGAGTCCAATATTGATATAACCTCAAAGGCCGCTCAGCAAGGAAGAAGCCACTGCTCCAAAACTGCCATAAAAAAGCCAGACTACAGTTTGCAACTGCACATGGGGACAGAGGACATTTCTCCAAAAGTACGAACTTTAACTGTTTGTCCATAAAGACCATTGTTATGTTTGGAGGGAAAAGGGGAGGCTTGCAAACCGAATTACACCATCCCAACCGTGAACTATGGGGGTGGCAGCATCATTTTGCGGGTGGGTGGGGGGCTGATCATTTTTTTAAAAGAGGGTCCAGATTGTCTAACCCAGCTGATATGGGAGGAGGTGCTCTTATTCTCCATGGACTTTACAGTGTCCCAAACCATTTGGGAATTAGTGCTACAGGATGCAAATTTCTGTTTAAAAAGCTAGCCTTTGCTTTCCTATCTGACTGTGTATATTGGATTCTGACTACCCTAAAAAGCTGCATATTGCTGGGATTTGTGCTGATCAAGGGCAGTAGTCTAAAGTGAACCAAGGGCTATGTCTGCTCTTAGTTCTACGTTTTTTGGAATGGGGCATGCTTATTTCAGATGGCAAGAAAAACACTTTTAAAGAATAACCAGGCGTCCTCGACGGGATGAGGTCAATATCCTTCCAAGATCCCCAGGCCAGGTTGATTAGAATAGCCTGCTAGCTGAAGTGTTTTAGGGAGCGTTTGACAGTGATGAGGGGTGGTCCATAACGGACGCAGGCAATAAGACAGCAGAGGTGTATTTAGAGGGAAAGTTGGTCAGGATGATATCTATAAGGGTGCCCATGTTTACGGATTTAGGGCTATACCTTGTAGGTTCCTTGAAATCTGTGTGAGATTGAGGGCATCTCGCTTAGATTGTAGGATGGCCGGAGTGTTAAGCATATCCCAGTTGAGGTCACCTAACAGTGCGAACTCTGAAGATAGATGGGGGGGGGGGCAATCAATTCACATATGGTGTCCAGGGCACTGCTGGGGGCTGAGGAGGGTCTATAACAAGTGGCAACAGTGAGACACTTATTTCTGCAAAAATAGATTTTTTGGTGGCTTTCCTAAGCCAGAATTCAGACATGGCTAGGACATCATGGTTGGCTGAGTGTGCTAAAGCAGTGAATAAAACAAACTTAGGGTGGAGGCTTCTGATGTTAAACCAAGGCTTTTACGGTTACAGAAGTCAACAAATGAGAGCGCTTGGGAAATAGTTGTAGTATTGGGGGCTACAGAGCTTGGGTTAAGCTCTACATCACCAGAGGAACAGAGGAGGAGTAGGATAAGGGTACGTCTAAATGCTATAAGAACTGGTCATCTAGTGTGTTGGGAACAGAGAATAAAAGGAGAAGATTTCTGAGCGTGGTAGAATAGATTCCGAGCATAATGTACAGACAAGGTGTGAGAACAGTGAAGGAAACCTAGGCATTGAGTGACAATGAGAGAGGTTGCATCTCTGGAGGTACCAGTTAAGCCAGGTGAGGTCTCCGCATGTGATCATAGGGTCCAATGAGCAGCAATAGGTAAGTCAGGGAGCCGTTCCGTAGTCGCTACTACGCTAGACGAGCGGGAGACACGACGTTCAGAAAACTAGCAGGCCGAGGCAAGCAGATGGGTCTTCGGCGACATCGCAACGGAAAACCCTGTTGAAGCCACATCGGATGATTACGTTGGCAGACCAGTCGTGATGAATTGGTAGGGCTCGGTGTCGACAATAAAGGGTCCAGGCCAATTAGCAAGATAGGTATTGTAGCCTAAGAGTTAGCTGGCATACATTCGTCGGCTAGCCAGGAGATAGCCTCGAGCTAGGCCTATCTGGGATTTTGCTTCAGGACAGAAGCGTTAGCCAGTAATAGCCACTCGGGTGCAGCTAGCTAGCTGCGATGGTCCAGTGTAATGGTCCAGAGCTTGCGGCAGGAATCCAGTGACGTGGTAGAGAAAAGCAATCTGATATGCTTCGATATGCTCTGGGTTGATATTGCGCTGTGCAGACTGGCAGGTATTGACCGAGCTAAAGCTGGCTGGTGTCCGAGCTAAAGGTGAAGACTGCTACCAGTGGATAAAAATGACTACTAGCTAGTAAGGTGGCTAGCTGCTGATGGAGTTTCCAGTTAAAAAGTATAAAAATAGCAGATCCGTACCATATTGGGGGAGGCGGGTTGCAGGAAAGTATATTTAGTTCTTAGATGGAAAGTGAGATTAAAATACATACAGACAAAATGAGAAAGACCATATACACGGGACAAGACAAACACACATTCATCTTGTCTGGATTTAATAAGTTGTCTGAACATGTCTAAACATTTTTACATGTCTAAACAAAAGACTCCACTTCACCATATGATTGCATGACCCATCAAGGCGATTATGACCATCTATTGTATTTCATGAACATGTGTACTGTACATGTCTAGACAATAGTGACCCATCCACTTAGCTAGATGTTACTGGGGGTGGCTATAGCATTTTCTTCATATGACCCATCAATTTAGTGTGTAAGCGTAATCTATAAATTACCAAAATGTATAACATATTTTTATCTGGAAACTTTTTTCTGTGTTTACCAGAGACGGTTGTAACGATTGACCTCCTCTTCTGAGGAGGAGTAGGAAGGACCGGACCAATATGCAGCGTGGTACGTGTCCATGTTAATATTTATTTAAACTGAACACAAAATAACAAGAGAATGAATGAAAACTAAACAGTTCTGTCTGGTGCAGAGACAGGAAACAACTACCCACAACCCATAGTGGGGGAACAGGCTGCCTAAGTATGGTTCTCAATCAGAGACAACGATAGCCAGCTGCCTCTGATTGGGAACCATACCAGGCCAAACACATAGAAATAGAAAACATAGAACATAAAACATAGAATGCCCACCCCAACTCACGCCCTGACCCAACTAAAATAGAGACATAAACAAGGAACTAAGGTCACGTAACGTAAAGAACAACATGACCTGCACCAAAGTTATATTAGGATATTGGCCAAGGACAAGAAGAAGTGTATTTTTACCAAGTTTTTCACTATTGCAGGATACTACTTTTAGTATTGAAATCTTTGGTTGTTTACTAAACAACTTACTCCGTTTAGCAGGTCTTCACATTAGAATCCTTAAAGAGATGGGTGAGGCTAAGGCTTAAGAGGGTGTGAACATTTTTTTAAAAATTTTTACCAGGCAAGTCAGTTAAGAACAAATTCTTATTTTCAATGACAGCTGAGGAACAGTGGGTTTAACTGCCTGTTCAGGAGCATTTGAGGATTTCAGGAGGATTTGAACTTGCAACCTTTCAGTTACAAGTCCGCCACTCTAACCACTAGGCTACCCTGCCGCCTCACATTGCTGAAGAGGTGTTGGCAAAGAAGGGTTGTCTAGTAGATGTACAAGGGCCATTTTCTACCAAGTTGATCAACTTTCAATGCAGAATTACTGTCGCATTGTTCCTCAACTGCAGTGTATAAAATACAATTTTCTAGCTCTGAGTCTCTACTTTTTTCTCATGTAAAAAACACACTAACATTTTTTACAACATAAAACTGAACTGAGGCTGTCGGTCACATTTGTTCTCAATTATATAAACAAATAAAGGATTAGAACAAATCTATAAAATATGGCCAATAATCATTTTTAGAATGTTCTTTAATCCTGCACACTGTTGTTTGATGTACAAAATGTGTTACATTTAGATCTACCAACTTCTGTGTGCCAAAATGTGCCACATTGTTTACTTTTACAAATGTACAACAGTTACTTCAAGGTAATCCTCCAAGGCAGAACAAACCTTATTAATCAACTTTTTTTTAAATCAAATGAAAACAGTAGTTATGTAAATGAGGTCATAATCTGTGTGTATCAAAAGGAGTGACTTTAATTGATTCTGGCAGCCTTAAACTATCTGAAATACACAGAAACAACCAATTAATGTCAGTTTGATGAGCAGCTGTCTTGTGTCCACAGTGAAGTCAGTCAACAACAGGATCAGTCTGAAAGAGGGGCAGGCTGTGAAGGCTACCGAGGTCAAGAAGGAGAGGAAGGTGGTGAAGAAGTTGTACCCCAACTCAGCTCTGTTTACAACCTGGGGTGATGAGCTCTCAGAGGAGGAGCAGAAAGAGGCAGAAGGGTTGTTTCAGATGTATGGATACAACGCCTTCCTAAGTGACAGACTACCGCTGAACAGGGAAATCCCTGATACTCGCGATCCTAAGTAAATCCTTTTCCTCATCTCTCTGCCACCTCTGCCCAAAAATGATGGATAACTCAAGACTTCTGAATTCTAACCAGTCTGTTCCATAGCGCTCATCCGAGGTCAATTCCATCTCCAGCACTTTTAATGCAATTTGACAAATTACATTGAAATGTACTAACTTTAAGAGTGAAACAGCAGCTTTGGTGAAGTGACTGAATGATATGAGGTGGACCAAATGTTTTTGTTGTGTCTGTCAGGTGTGCTAATCACCAGTACCCCCATGACCTGCCCACCATCAGCGTGGTGTTGATCTACTTGGACGAGGCCCTGTCAGTCATCAAGAGAGCTGTCCGCAGTATCATAGACAAGACCCCCCAACACCTCCTCAAAAACATCATACTGGTGGATGACCACAGCTCCAATGGTTCGCCTAATTTGTTTATGCCCTCTGCTCTTTGTCTATGCTCTCTAGAAACATTTGAAAGTATATTTGAACTCAAGTGTGGCTTTCAACTTTTGTTGTGTACCAATGATTTGCAAGTGTCTGCTTTCCCAGAGGACCTAAAGGAGAAGTTGGATGCCTACATCAGATTCATCGATGAAGAGCGTCCGGGCCTGTTGAAGAGAGTGAGACACCTGGAGCAGCTCGGTCTCACACAGGCCCGCCTCTCAGGGTGGAGGGAAGCTGAAGGAGACGTGGTAGCCATCTTGGATGCCCACATAGAAGTTCACGTGGAATGGTAGTCTGAATGGTTTATATTATAAAGACATTCAGTGATATTTTTTGGAGTCTCCTTTAACACAATGTTTTCACTCTGTGTTTCTGTGAACAGGGCGGAGCCTCTGTTAGCTCGGATAAAGGAGGACCGCACGTTGGTGTTGACACCGGTGTTTGACAAAGTCCATTTCGATGACTTGACAGTCACACGTTATTGGCCGAGTGCACACGCCTTTGACTGGGCCCTGTGGTGTATGTACGAATCCTTCAGACCTGAGTGGTATGCCTTACAAGACGAGACACAGTCAGGAAAGTGAGTTGTTTGTGATTTCATCATCGGATGATAGTCCTGTTTCACAAGTCTGTTTGAAAAGGCAAAAAGGAAAGCACAGCTTTGGGAGGAAAATAGTACCTAATATTTACAACTGTATCGTTATTTTGCGTTATCTATTCATTAAAATGAATGTCACATCTCCCATTTTAGAAATGACCATTATGTGTTGTGTATGTTTGTCAGAAGCCCCTCCATTATGGGCATACTAGTGGTTGATCGCCTGTTCTTTGGGGAAATTGGTGCTCTGGATGGTGGTATGAAGATCTATGGAGGTGAAAATGTTGAACTGGGCATCCGGGTAAGCCCCTCTGCTACAGTTTATGAATGAATGTTGGAAATCAAAGCAGACTTGTGTTTGCAGAATTGCTTTCTGTTCTTGAGTCGTTCAGTTTGAACAAGACAATCTACTTCCAAAATCGCGACACTTCAGTCCATATCTATAAACTCGTACTTGTCTCTTGGTGTTTGGTGTGTCTAGGTGTGGCTGTGTGGTGGAAGTGTCGAGGTCATACCTTGTTCTAAAATAGCCCACATCGAGAGGGCCCATAAACCCTATCTCCCAGACCTGAGCATTACAATGAAGAGGAATGCTCTGAGAGTGGCTGAGGTCTGGATGGATGAATACAAACATAATGTCAACATCGCCTGGAACCTCCCACTGAAGGTACTGTACACAACAAACCATTCAAAAATAGGTTTTGTAGTAGGTTTCCTATGGAATAACAATCATCGCTGTTATGCATGCTTTGTGTTTGAAAATAAGTAGACTAGACAGTCAATATTATAAGAATGGTCTATTACTCATTGCCATAATAAAGATCATAGGATCTTTGTAAAATTATGGCGGTAAGCCATCATCAAGTGGATAATAGGTGGATTGCTCATACAGCCTGTGTTTCTGATTTACAAATCTTCCTCTTTCTCACCACAGGATCATGGCATAGACATTGGGGATGTTTCAGAGAGGAAGAAGTTGAGAAAGAGTCTGAACTGCAAACCCTTCCAGTGGTATCTGGACAATGTGTATCCAATGTTAGACCCCCTGGGTGACTTGCTTGGTTATGGAGTTGTGAGTAATGCTAAAATGTTACTGTTGTTCTGGAATTTCCTCATCAACTATGTTTGGTGCATGTCATTCTTTTTTTCAATTGGATGCAGGGTCATAATTCCAACTCATTATTAGGATAGGAATTTGCACTTTTATAATTGTTTAATCTTGGTCCATAAAATCAACAGCTGGTCAATGACCTGAAGATGGATCTCTGTATAGATCAAGGCCCAGTTCCGGGGAACACACCTATTTTACATGGATGCCATTATTTTGCTCCACAGGTTTGTAGAATCATTGCTTAGTATTTTAGAATTTAACTAGCGGTATAATATGGTCCATCCCATAGCAGAGCCGGGATTCAACCCATACCACAATGCAAAGTACTGTCAATACCACAGACACAGAAAAGTCCAAATTTCTATCCTCTCTGTCCAGAACTGTTATTATCGAGCCAGCGGGGAGATCTACATTGGAGGCATCAAGTCTCACAAGTACAACAGTAATCGCTGTCTGATGGACATTGGCACTCAAACCCCAGGACTGTATGAGTGCAAGGAGGCCAAGCAGAAGGGATTCCACATGCTCTGGGAATTTCAACAGGTAAGCACTCCAACATGAAATAGGGAAATTGATGCCTATTAACTGTTGGAAACATGGGAGACTTTAGTGACTTTAAAGACTTTAGTCTTTGACTTTAGTGTGATGTTGTACAGTGGAATGTTTGCTGTGTTTTACAGGGAAAATCCATCCAGAACAGACAGACAAAGAGATGTCTGGAGATTACCCCAGGGGAGGACACTGATTACAAGCTCATCATTCAGGAGTGCAGTGGGCAGCACTGGCTAATACGGAATGTGATAAAAGACTTCTGATACACTGAGATAGTTAGGCCTACTGTACCAGAGACAATACAGCGGGGCTGTAGGAGTTATCCTGCGATCATAAGCAAGTGGGAAGTTGGTATTTACCACAAACGATTGGTAAAAATCCACTTGAACACCCCTCCAACTGGTAATTAACAGTGGGAAACTCTGGGAGATTACCAGTGGGAAACCTCTGACGTCACCTACTAAGGAAATTACCTTTTTAACAGCAGCATTGTCAGTAGTTAAATGCAACAAGAAAACATTATTTACACAAAGTTTTTGAACACTCATTTTTGTACAAACACGATAGCTGTACTTATAGTTTATGGTTGACGCAGCTTGTTGGCCGTTAGCCAATCTGAGTTTCTCAACGAGTTCAAAGCACGTGAATACATCCAACTGATATTTACGACTTCACAACTGGTAATTACCACCTTCCCAGTTCTTTATGAACACAGCATTATCATTACATTTTGAAAAGCCAATCAGTGGTCAGCAGTGAGATGACTGTGTGATCTTTTTGAACTGCTGGTTGGACATGGCTTCATGGGGACATATATACAGTTTCTTCACAGAATGTGGAATGCTATTGAGCTGTGTTCTCCTTGGTCCTGATTGTAAATGCAGAGAAATAATAAATATGATTCCTGTATATACGCTCATTTGTGGTTTGTTATTGATTCACTGTAGATTTACACCAAAGAGGCTTATGGAATATTTTTCTGCATTGACATGGTATAGAGCTGAGTTGACATCAGTGTAGTTTTGAAGAAGACCCGTCCTCGACTGCTCTATGAGCTCTCCGAGATGATCTTATCCCATGGATGGCCGGCCCTCTCTCGTACAGCTCTGGTGGCAGGGAGGTATACAATGCATTCGGAAAGGATTCAGACCCCTTTACTTTTACCACATTCTTAAATTACAGCCTTATTCTAAAATTGAATTGTTTTTTTCCCTCATCAATCTTCACACAATAACTCATAATGACAAAGCAAAAATACATCATTATTCTGACCCTTTACTCAGTACTTTGTTGAAGCACCTTTGGCAACGATACAGCCTATAGACTTCTTGGGTATCAGGCTACAAGCTTGGCACACCTGTATTTGGGGACTTTCTCCCATTCTTCTCTGCAGATTCCCCCAAGCACTGTCAGGTTGGTCGCTGCACAGCTCTTTTCAGGTCTCTTCAGAGATGTTCGATCGGGTTCAAGTCCGGAATCTGGCTGGGCCACTCAAAGACATTCAGAGACTTGTCCCGTCGGGGAAGCCATGGCGAGCTGACAGCACTGGCGTGAGCTTCAGCCATTCCGTTACTTGATGTCATCGCTGTGAGCACTCAGGATTAGTGCTCAAAGCTGCATTCTGCTTGCTGCCAGAGTTGTTATGCTAGAGTGGGGAAGGAAAATAGAGGTCAGGGAATGATGTTCTGTCAGCAAGGTGAACCTCCATCCGAACGGGTAGGTGTGGAACTTTTTGATCCAGAATACCCAATGCTTCTTTCTCAATCTGCGGGTATTTCAGTCCTTGACATGCAGGCAATGGGCTCATCTTCTCCTGCAGGTGTAGAGTGACACGACGGCCCCAACTTCATATGGCGAAGTGTCACAAGCCAGTTGAATTGGCAAGGATGGATTGAAGTGAATCAACACCTTATCAATCAACGCTGCCTTTTCTGTAGCACAGTTGGTAGAGCATGGCGCTTGTAATGCCAGGGTAGTGGGTTCGATTCCCAGGACCACCCATACGTAGAATGTATGCACACATGACTGTAAGTCACTTTGGATAAAAGCGTCTGCTAAATGGCATATATTATTATATATTTTCTTTCTTGAAAGTAGCGTCACACTCCTTTGTCCACGACCAGAGTTTGTTCTCTCTCATTAACTCATGCCAGCTTTTTGATTAACTTCCGTAGTAGTTCAGGAGGCCCAGGAATGACTTCAGATGGCTTACATTCTCGGGAGCAGGTCCCTCTGCAATGACTGTCACTTTCGATGGGGCTGTGTGGAGAACGTCAGCATCAATCACATGGCCTAAGGAAATGCACTGCATGCATGAAAAAGTTGCACTTGTCTTTTTACGAACATGTAAGCCTTACTCTTCGAGATGATTAACCCGTAATAAACATTCATAGAAAATACAAGTGGTATACATCGGCTTAATGATAAACGTCTTGTTAATCCAGCCGCTTTGTCAGATTTCACAAAGGCTTTAATCCGAAAGCATACCATGCGATTGTCTGAGGACAGCGCCCCTCTTACAAAAGCACACAAACATTTTACAACCAAGTAAAGGACTTACAGAAATAGCGATAAAATTAATTACTTACCTTTGAAGATCTTCATATGGTTGCAGTCACAAGAGTCCCAGCTACACAAAAATGTTTGTTTTGTTCATTAGTTGGCACGTTTTGTTCAGTAATCCACTAGCTCAAAGGCGGTCAAAACATGCAGATGAATACTGTCACGACTTCAACCGAAGGTAACTCCTCTCCCTGTTCGGGCGGCGCTCGGCGTCGCCGGTTTACTAGCCGCCACCGATCCCTTTTTCCTTTTCTGGTTGTTTTGTCTGTGTTCCTTTTCACACCTGGTTTCATTTGAGTTTATTTCTGTGTGTATATATGCCACCTGTTGCCTGCCTTAGTTCGTGCAGGATTAAGCTTGTGTGTATTTGCGCTCGATTATCTTTGATGTTTATTGTTTTCACTATTTAGGCACGTGTATGTAAGTGTCGGAACTGTGGTTGTTCCTCCGTGGGTTGGCACGAGTTTCTGATTCTTCGAGAGCGTAGTTTTGGATTTTCGTCTGTGCCATTTTTGTATTGTTGGACTAATATATATATATATTAAACACGCTTCTCAAAAATCCCTGCTCTCCTGCGCCTTACTCCTACACCTCTCACCGAGAAGCACCTTATCACAAATACATCCTAATAGTAACGGTAAAGTTTGTCGAAACATGTCAAACGATGTTAATAATTAATCATCAGGTTATCAATTGTCTAAATAATCGATAATATTTCAACCGGACAATAGCGTATTCAATAGAAAGGAAAAACAAAAAAGGGCGCGCAATCGGTCACGAGCGCAAACCAGCTCTGCATTCTTCCTCAGTCCACTGACAAAAAGTTCTCATTCTAATTCATTTTTCAGAAAACAAGCTTGAAAGAATGTCTAAGGACTGTTGACATCTAGTGGAAGCCATAGGAACTGCAATCTGGGTCCAAACCCATTAGATACTGTATAGGCATTCAATTGAAAATTGAAAAAAATCCCACTTCCTGGATGGATTTTCCTCAGGTTTTCGCCTGCCATGTCAGTTCTGTTATACTCACAGACATTATTTTAACAATTTTGCAAACTTTAGTGTTTTCTATCCAAATCTACCTATGATTATTATTATTATTATTATTATTATTATTATTATTATTATTATGCATATCCTAGCTTCTGGGACTGAGTATATATATATATACTCAGTAACAGGCAGTTTACTTTGGGCACGCTTCTCATCCAGACGTCGAAAAACTGCCCCCAAGCTATGAGAAGTTAAGTGTTTTACATTTTAGTAATTTAACAGACGCTTCTATCCGGAGTGACATACAGGGGCAATTAGTGTTAAGTGTAATCTTCCCTCTAAACTGTGTGAGTGCCCATGCACGCAGTAGCAAGAGATTGACACACAGCTCCCCAGGACTGCTCAGCCCACAGAGAAGCACGAGATTGAACTTCACTCTAGAGCATTAGTCACCAACTGGTCGATCGCGACCAATCGACAAGGTATTCCTCGTCGATCGACAACCATTTCTGTAAAAAAAACTATGATAAAGCCTTGTGTTCTTCTTTCTTTTTGTCTCGGGCTGTTGGCGGAAGATGCACCTGCCAGGTAGGCCAACTGTTACCATTTTGGACCATTTCATGTGTCTGAAGGTACAAACTGTGCCTTCCCGTTGGGCCTAGAGAAGAAATCACGTGCACTAGGCTTACTGCTGGCTAATCGGATGGCTCAGATGACCGTGTCTGCAGTAACATAGCAGCCATAAAAGAAAGCTACACAAAGTTGATACTGTGAGATTTCAAAATGTCTAAAACTATGACTACAGAGAGACTGTCAACGAATACAGCAAAGACATGCTGTTTTTATGAGTGAGTTCATGTTTAAGTTCTTACTCAGCACTGTCAGCACTCTATTCAACACTTTTATAAGCCATAAAATGTGTGTTCTTCCTATTTCCACTCAGCACTGCAACAAGCACTGCAGCAGTTATGAATGAGTAGGAAAGTGAAACCTATAGGCTTGTGTTGTTATTATTAGCGGCTTGGGTATTTTTCAATATCCAGGAATACTACACTTTCTCTGTTCATAGGAGTAACAACATGAATTTGTGCATGAAGCAGAAATAATGTGGTGCGACTTGAGTTTCGCCATCAGCTGGAAGACGGTGTCCCTTTTTGGTCAGTGTCAGTGGAGGAAAGAGAGAGCGGAGGGATGTTGAGAGGCTGACCCTCAGTCTGCTGCTCTCCCCTCTGCTGAGACTGACCATCAAATGAAGGCACCATCAGCCAAGTAAAATACAAATAAAAAACAAATGATTTAAATGTATGCCCAACAACAATGCATTGGCAGCAAAGCCAATATGCGGTGATAATGTATTGGGCCTATAGCTTACTGCATAAACCTCATTGCTACAGTACTGTTTTTAATTGGTTACTGGCTTACATTTTTTAAGTTATGTAAAAACTAATCTGAGAGGTAGATCTCGGCTTGCATTTTGATTCAAATTGACCTTGACTCAGAAAACGTTGGTGACCACTGTTGTAGTTCTCCCTGTTAACACTATCAATATTTGCCTTTAATGTGGCAACTGTGATCAAGTCAATGCAATTTTAGACACTTTCAATGCAACATACCGAAACAAAATTACCTATGCAAGAGATTGTTGTCGGCAGAACGCATCGGAGTAGGATTCTATTTGACACACACTACTCAGCCCGTACTCTACACAGACCGGTGTGGCGTAAACAATCAGAGCTGCAGTAGGCCTATATGCAAATAGACAATTGCCATGTATGGATCTGTGCCATTTGCATTGAACTGGACTCTGTTAACAACATGAGTGGTTGTGAGTAGATGCACTTGTTTTGAGATCAAAGCGAGAGCTGTACGTAGCCAAGTGTGCACATTGTGTTCATATATTTTGCTAGTTAGTGAGTTATTAGCCCTGTTATAGATCATTTGTTGTGAACAATAGGGGAGGGATTGCTTCCTACAAGAGCACAAAACATATACATTTCTAGACATCTTTGAAAAGAAGGTCAGGTAAAGAGCTTTGTTCGTTTCTTAAAGGGGCAGTGTTGTATTTTGAGACAGGCTTGAAAAAGCTAAGTAGACAATAAGCAGAGCGTAGAATAATTTGTCTTATTCTCTGTAATAATGGTATGGAAATAATAATACATTTAATTTGGAAAGGGGTTTCTTGCATCAAACAATATAACAATATTTTCAGTCACCTCCCTTTCTGACGGACAAGTGGATAAACAGGTTAATGTCAAGCCCTGCATGTTTTTCCCCCCAAAAGTCTCATGGAATATTGGCCAACATTGCGATTCATTGGCTTAGTGTTCTGTCACTCATGGGGACACTACATCATCGCCAATTTTAAGTCCTTAGTAAGAGTAGACATCCCACCTTTTAGGCCTTTGGTTCCTGCCATGGAGTTATACTACAAGTGTCCTTTTTTAACACCTCCACCAACCCCCTCTTCAAAGGACAAATATCTTAGTTTTTTTTACAGCTACTTTGCTACATATACATAAATGTTACATACATGGTACTTTTATATAAAGCAGTCACATAACAATTATATATTATCAAACATAAGCTCTTTAATCCCACCCCTCAGCCACTCTCAGCCCATCCCACTAATCACCATAGACCACCCTCGTTTGGTTTCCATGTGCCATATACAGTATTTTTCAATTGTGCTGTGATGTTTAACTTTTTTTTATACCTTTCTTATCATATATTATACACAGATTGTGAGCTAAAGATGAAAACCTTTCCCACGAGTATTATTATATTATTTATTGATTGACTATGGCTTTCCAAATCGCCCAACACTGCTTTAGGTGAATTTTATGTGCATGTTGTGATTTTTTAACCATTCCTGAACCTGTGACCAGAAACAAGCTACATAGGGGCAATACCAGAATGAATGATCGATTGATTCTGTCTCTTCGCAGCAAAATCTACAGAGCTGAGATTGTTGTATTCACCATATATATAGCATTCTGTTGGTTGCAAGAACTTTATATAATCATTTAAATTGAAAATCTCTAAGTGTTGAATCATGTGTAGTTTTTTGTACCAGTTCATAAACCATGTGCCGTGGAATTGGTACATCAAAAATCTCCTCCCATTTATTTTGCAACCTGTTTCTATTTAAGCCAGTTCCTTTCAGCCAATTTGTATCTTTAATATATGGCAGGCAAACAAGTTTCCTACCTTCTCCCTTTTCCACTCGCTTCCTTCATTTTTGTGGTAGTGCTGCAATCAGTTGGATGTAAATTTGGATTGAGCAGATATTCCCATATATTTTCGTTAACTGCATATGTGACATAACTCCTCCGTTTCTATTCATAATATCATTAATAAATATAATACAATTTTAAACATTTTTTCCATAAAGAATGTTTTTTTATTCATCCGTATATTATAGTATAACATTTGTTGTAATATTTGTTCTAACTTTTCTGGAGGATAAAACTGAAATTGTAACCAGTTTTGTATGGCTTGTTTAAGAAAGGGCGATACTTTAAACGAAATTTCATTTTCAATTAGTCGGTAATGAGAAGTTGTCATCTATATGAAGGCAAAAGTCAATTTGAGAACAAAGGATGAGCCTTTCTTAATAATCTACAGGAGAAGCATTTTGGGTTTCAATACTTTCTGAGAAGTAACCATTATTTACTGTTTTACATCTGGGGTTGCTGTACATAACTTTAACCCATTGTATAAGAGATTTTCCTAAATGAAAGTTATCCAGGTATTTATACATAAATTCTAGACATACTTTATCAAACGCATTTTCAAAATCTGCTATGCAGAACAGGCCTGGTATCTTCGATGTTTCATAATGTTCAATTGTTTCAAGTAATTGCCGTATATTATCTCCCCAAAAATGTTTTACTTTTTAAAATTATGAACACAACAAATACAAAAAACAGAAATATACAAACAAGAGTACATAAACCTGCAGACATTTGCTCATCTCCCGTTCTGCTCACACGTGTTCACATTTTCCGTCTGTTGCCTGGATCGCAGTCATAGTTGTTATCGATAATAACTTTGGAGAAATGTGCGTTTCTATCAAAGTAAGTGCCTTAATTACATTATAATAGTTTCTGCATGTCTGTTATGTTGTTTATACTGTAGCATAATATTTTTTTCTATATTCCTTAACTGTAGACACACGAGGTAAAGTTACTCATTTCATAACCTTTATGGTGTTATACTCAATGCTTAGGTAGCTAGCTACATTCTTCTATTAGCTATGGAAAGCAATGCTAATTGTGCCAGAGAAGTATTAGCATGTGTTGTATTTTGAAGCTACCCTGGAAAAATGTAAAAATATCTTCTTATACCACTGTTTTCTGAGTGCATTCCATAAAGCTGTTTATCATGTCCGCCTTATCCACTGCCTCCATTTTGAGGTTATAGTCAAGCACGCAGTCTGGTTTGATTTCTCTCTCTCCCGTCAGGTGGTCCACCTACCCTGTGGCCGACATGGTTGCTGTATGGACAGTGGAGAGGACATGGATGTCTCGTCTTGTCATGCCACTTTACTGCCAGCTGTTGACATTTCCTATTTTGTGTAACGGGTCATTTAGGATGGCAGTAGCATTGTTGATGAAATGCAGTCTTGGGAAAATAGGGTGGCATAGAAGGGAGTTGCAAACATAGGATCTGTGCTCCAGTATTCTCTTACAGAGTTCTTCTTTACTATCCCCATGAGAAGGACTGTTACGGATACTGGTATCCTGTTTATGTATCCTGTGTGTGTATTTCTTTTCTCTCCTTATCCCCTCCTCACAGGTGGCAATCATCATTCCCCAATCAGTCATCAATCTGAAGAAGCTGTATTGAAGTAGGCTAGTCTAATTTAGTGGTGTTATTGGATATGTGTTTCTTTCCTTGGGTCCAGCTTTATTTGGTGTTTATGAAATAAAGGGGCGGCAGGGTAGCCTAGTGGTTAGAGTGTTGGACTAGTAGCCGGAAGGTTGCAAGTTCAAACCACCGAGCTGACAAGGTACAAATTTGTCGTTCTGCCCCTGAACAGGCAGTTAACCCACTAGGCCGTCATTGAAAATAAGAATTTGTTCTTAACGGACTTGCTGAGTTAAAGAAAGGTTAAAAAGAAACCATAACTGTTTGACGGTAGATTTAAGTTGTCAGTGGTTTTTCGTTCTCATTGTTACTTTTTCACTATTATGATTTGCATAAACGGGTCTCGTTTCCATCCCCTCTAGACTGCAGGGCCAAAGGGATTCGTAACAAGGACTATCACCAGGAAGGTATATATTTCACTAATTGTGGCTGTCCCCCCCCCCCCCACTCCTGGCTCTCTCTTCTCCTGTAGCTTCAAGGCATAGCGATTGGTCTCTGCTATATCTCCCACCAGATCCTCTGTTAGAAACAACTTGAAGCAATCGGCCTCAGATGGAAATGGCAAGGGGCGTTAAACTCCAGAATGGGACTCATCAAAACAAACAGCAGGGCCAGGAGGGGTGAAATGGCTGGCAGCCTTCCAACTACCACTGAACTCCTGTACTTCATCCATTGTCGGTCTGCCTCCATCACCACCAGCATCTTCAAAGGGAACTGGGACTTTGTCAGTGGTCATGGGGTCCTCAGATTCAGGGTTCTCAATGGCTGGGGGGCAGCTCCTCACTGTCAGAACCTGATTCCTGACTTTCAGACACATTGTCAGAAGTTTCTCGTTATCTCTTTCATGCCCTGCCTCCAGTCTACTTACCGATATCTGAACAAGAGAGCCTCATCAAAATTGAAACAAGCGATTCTGTGAAAATATAATTTAATCAGAAGCCACTGCCAGATTTCTGGATTGGGCTGCGCTCAGAGTATCCTGCCTTAGCAAATTGCGCTGTTAAGACACTAAATGCCTTTTGCAACCACATACCTTATGTGAGAGTGGGTCCTCGGCCCTCACTAGCATGAAACTAAATACGGGCACAGACTGTGTGGAAAATTATTTAAGACAGACTCTCTCCAATACAACCCAACATTTCAGAGTTATGTGCATCCTTTCAAGCACACACTTCTCATTAACCTGTGGTGAATTATTCAGTTTTCAATGAACAAATAAGGTTTTATAAGTAAGCTGGTTAAATAAAGCGCAAAATTATTGAATGTTATATTATTATTTGTGCCCTGGTCCTATAAGAGCTCTTTGTCACTTCCCACGCGCAGGGTTGTGACTAACTCACACTCATTATTATGTTAAATAAATGTATTGTGTAGTGTGTGTATGGCAGTCTGATGGCAAAAAAACTACATTTTAGAGTGCGCTGACCCTGGGGCCAGAAGCAGTACGCAGCTGGAGGTTGAATGTTTGAAGGTGTACGGAACTATAACAAGTTTGGGAACCACTGCTCTAGTAGAATGCCCGGCTTTTGCTCTGTCACACTCACAACCATAAGCTACTTTCTGTAATTAGCTTAAATAACTCAAATAATGATCTTGTGAGTTTCCTGTAATAATGAATGACAACAGACATGTTGATAGACGTAGTATGAACCAGCCTTTAGTCTTAATCTCTAGTTGTTTAGTACACGACTGTATTCACTGTTTAGCGCTTGGCCTCACATGTGAATCCTTAAAGAGATGGGTGGGGCTGACGCTTAAGAAGGTGTGAAAGATGTTGAATGGGTGGAGACAGAAGAGCTCCAGTAGGTGTAACAAAACATTCCACGACCATTTTCTCAACTGGGGTTACAAGTTTAGCAACTTTCAAAGCAGAATTACTTTTCCAATGTTTCTCAACTTGTGTGTATGATATACCATTTTCTAGCTCTAAGTCTACTTTTATCCAATGTAAAAAACACAGTTTCAAATTTTGCTACATAAGACCAAATCGAGCCGGTCGGTCATATTTAATTAAGAGTTTGTTGTAATACATGTGATTTCCAGTGTTCTGATTGTAACACTTGGGTTGATGGTCACTAGACTAGAGGCTGTATGTTATGGATTAAACGCATAACTGCTGATATGGTTGACGGCAGACTGAAGGTACAAGGACAGAGGATACACTGATTATTATTGTATTGTGTGAAACACTGTGATTCTGTAGCAGCTGACAAAGTCACTGCCTTTTGACTTCCTACAAGCCTCGTCCTGATACAAGGGTGTTTCCAGAGCAGGCCAGTTAGACATGTTCTCTGCTTCTTTTTGATTGCCTATCTGCGACTGCTGCTCTCTTTTCTTCACTTGGAACTTTCTATTATATCACCCCTCCCTCCTTTCAGGCGAGCCTGGATCTCAGCGAGAGAGGAAGGAAATCCTCTGTATTCCCATGTTGATCGCTTACA
Organism: Oncorhynchus keta; assembly: GCF_023373465.1. Taxonomy (NCBI): domain Eukaryota; kingdom Metazoa; phylum Chordata; class Actinopteri; order Salmoniformes; family Salmonidae; genus Oncorhynchus; species Oncorhynchus keta. The sequence goes on from NC_068453.1 coordinate 18,732,688, forward strand.
CGCAGAGGGACGATGAGAATAAGCTGGGTTCGAGGGCTGGCTTCTTTGCTGGCCATGGGCGCTGGAATACTCTACATCACATCCATTAAGCGGGAGGTTCATTCTCATGGGGAAAGACTGCAGAGGGCCCATCAGAATGACTCGGTCAGGGGTCAGGACATGCTCAAGAGGCTGGAGAAGATGGAGGCTCACATTGAGAAGCTGGGTGGGTATCAATTTCCTTCATCTGAAAGTGCTGTGAAAAAGTATTGGCCCCCTTTAAGATTTTCACTATTTTTGCATATTTTTTATCCTGAGTGTTATCAGATTTTCAACCAAAACCTAATATTAGATAAAGGAAACCTGAGTTTACAAATAATACAAAAAATGGACACTTGTTTTATTTACTGAAGTTATGCAACATCAAATTCCTCAGTGTGAAAAAGTAATTGCACCCTTACACACAATAACTGGGCTCCCGAGTGGCACAGCAGTCTCAGGCACTGCATCTCAGTGCAAGAGGAGTCACTGGTTTGAATCCAAGCTGTATCACATACGGCCATGGTTGGGATTCCCATAGGGGTGGGCACAATTGGCCCAGCGCCGTCTGGTTTTGGCCGTCCATTGTAAATAAGAATTTGTTCTTAACATACTTGCCAAGTTAAATAAAATGAGTGTGCACATGAGAAGTGACTTCAGTTCATGTAATGAGCGTTAACAATGGTCGTGGAGTGGCGTGGTCATCACCTCTTAATCAGGGAACAGGAGGGGACTTAGCTGTAAATATAAATAGCAGATACATTCCATTACAGCTGTGCCATCGTAGGTTTGGACAATGAATTTCTCTAAATTTAATCTCAAAATTCATAAAGTCAAACGCAGACTGCGCATTTTGCCCACTTGACACATCAATGTAGCTCATGAAACATTCTGGAATGAAGCCCTGATCATTCACATACCTGATAACTGACAACTGCAAGCAGACTGGTGGCACCATAGGTCCCAGAGCGGTGGGGTAATTTTTACCTTCGGGGGCCTGGAGTTTTTCCTTATATGCTAACCTAACTAGGAAAACTCTGGACCCTATAAAGTATGACAGTGATTAATCAGTTGTAAAAACGTTTTATATGGGCTATGATGGGACCCGTTTTTCCTAATCAGGTCACATGTTTTTTTTTTACTCTGTCAAATTGCAGCTACCTTATATTTGTTCATAAATTATATTTAGACTGGATTAGGAGGGGGATTTACTCTACCCATAGACAACAACGAGCTTGCGTTATGCATGTTTGCATCATGCAGGCCTATGCAACTGTAGGCCTAAACCAGCCCAATTTTGAATTTAAACTACATTTTCTCCAGACACACAAATGGACAATAAATACATAACGTTATCAATTAGTTTACGGACAGGTCGCATAGGATGTGAAGTTATTCAGCTGCTCTTATTAGTAGCCTACAGTTGATCAGACTGAAAAATACTCCAATTTTCATCCCATACAGCATGTCAGATTTCTAATGTTTAGGTGCAACGTTTATGTAATGAGCTTTTGCTTGTGTCTGTGCGGAGTGATTATGTGTTATCATCTTTGCTAAATAAATACCGGAGTATAGTGGTACGCCTAATGGAGCGAACGAGAATAAATGTGTTGCGTCAACCGCTCTCTTTTATCTACAATTTAATGGATGATGCGATGGAAGCTATCAAATCATTCGGAATTGTTTACGACATCCTAGAAAAGACAGTCGAAAGTTCAATATGTTTAGCAAGTAAAGCGTTGTAATGCGCAATTACCTCTGCAAGCTCATTGTAGTTGCCCTTGTAGGCGGAACTTTCCCTCTCGCCGTGTCTTCTTCTATCGATGCAGTTTATTCCCAGAAATTTGAATCTGATGTGGGCATTTATACGCTTATGCTTTTGTTTTGCCATTTAGCTGAACGATCGATGTTCTTCGGGTCACTGTACCCACCTTTCGACCAAGGCTCAGACTTTCCAAAAAGCAGGCAAGGCAATACAGGCAGCTTGATGAAAGTCTCACTGTTAACCAGCTATACTTTTGATACCTGTTGATATTGAACGCCCTCACATGTTCATCCTTCTTCATGAAACGGATCTCAGGCAGAGGTTGAAACTGGATTTTAATTTGCATCTTTTCCATGTACCCCAGAGAATGAAAGGGGTTTTCCCGCAAAAAGTCCACAACATTTTCGGCAGCGTTGGACATTCTACCATTCTGATGCAGAAAATTGCACACTCGCAAGGCTAACTTTTAAAAATGTTAAATAAAGTTCTAAAACCAATAATTGTTTTGATAATATATCTCTTCCATCAACTGTAATTTTAAAAAACGAATTTGAATTGAATAATATAAATAAAATGCTCAACTATTACTCTTCACTCTGTCTAATATAATATATGCCATTTAGTAGACGCTTTTATCCAAAGCGACTTACAGTCATGTGTGCATACATTCTACGTATGGGTGGTCCCGGGAATCGAACCCACTACCCTGGCGTTACAAGCGCCATGCTCTACCAACTGTGCTACAGAAGGACCAACAATGACACCAAGCTTCTCAACACATATAACCCCCACAATGCTCTGTGGCACAATTCCACACACTAGGTTCATTCTCTGATCCCAATTATATGATTGGATGGACAACATGTCAGTTCATATTGCCAAAGATTTGATTGGTTGGAGGAAGTCCTCCGGAAGTGGTCACAATTACCATGTATGTCTATAGAAGGGGGTGAGGCCCAGCAGCCTCCGAGGTTTTGTATTGAAGTCAATGTAGCCAGAGGAGGACTGAAGCTAGCTGCCCTCTGGCTACACCATGGTGTGACCTCAGAAAGTGCTTTTGAAGTTACTTTAGACCTTCATTGTAAAACAGTGTATTTGTATAAATTATTTGGTGACATATGAATATATTTAGTAGTCTAAAAATTATCACTTTTTTAATGTCTATAATGTTTTTATTTTTATGAACTTTCACTGAGGAGGATGGTCCTCCCCTTCATCCTCCGAGGAGCCTCCACTTGTTCACATACTGTACCTGGACTAAAGGCTGCCACTGTTAAACCCTTAATTTAATTGAGAACCAATTTGAGTCTAGCATGAGCCTACATCTAGAGTTGATTCCCCCCCAAAAGTTATTTCACACGTCACAGGGATGATTGTGAAAGGGAATTTGTGACTTGTTCAGGAAACTAGGCATATGTCACACATCACTAGTTCATAGGAGAAGCATTTGAAAGTAAACATGAATTTTGGCAGAAATGCCTTCTGGAACGTGAACTTTCATGTGCGTAATAAAAGATCCATCCATAAATATGAATAAAAATGTAAAATACGAGACTAGTTGGTTTAACCACGGAAAAAGACTTTCCTGTTAGGCATTATTGGCTGAGATAATGAATGGGCTGGACTTTGGATTGGTCTGCCATGTAGCATGCTTCTGTCTATGACATAAACTGCTCAGTATGTGTTGATAGTCCTTTCTACCGCGCTGTTTTTGAAAGATGCAATGTTAGCCATAGAGAACTACAAAAGTTTTGCTGCTTTTCTCAACAATATTGATGCCCTGAATTTAGCAGGCGCTATCGACAGATCACTTGGAAAAAGTGATGGGCTACTTTCTGCACACACCACAGTCAATATGAAACAAACTTGACACAATGCCGGCCAAATAAAATGTAGCTACAATCAAAATGAAGTTAAATGGTTCCAGTCTGCCGTGAAGCATTCATCCGTGTATACGAGTAAATGTCATGCTACATTTTCAGATATTATTAGTTTCTAATTTTGTCAAAGTTCTTTTCATTGCAAGTTAAAGTTAAAGCATACAGTTAGCTAGCTAGCGAACGTTAGTTTTCTGGATCGCTAGCGAATGCTACATGTGTGATCTGTGTTGAAATATTACTAAAATCAGAAATCCATTTGCACTGCTAGTTATAATGTTAGCAAGCTACAGGTACGAGAATGTTTGTTTTGGTAGTAACATGAGTTGGAAAGGTCCCGGTTCAATGTTTAGCTAGTTAGCTAAATGTTTTTTACATTTCTTTAAAAAATATATATTTCACCTTTATTTAACCAGGTAGGCCAGTTGAGAACAAAATTTCATTTACAACTGCGTCCTGGCCAAGATAAAGCAAAGCAGTGCGGAAAAAAACCCACATGGGATAAACAAACGTACAGTCAATTAAACAATAGAAAAATCGATGTACACTGTGTGCAAATGTAGTAAGATTAGGGAGGTAAGGCAATAAATAGGCCATGGTGAAATAATTACAATTTAGCATTAACACTGGAGTCATAGATGTGCAGATGATGATGTGCAAGTAGAGATACTGGGGTGCAAAAGAGCAAGAAACATAAATAACAATATGGGGATGAGGAAGTTGGGTGGAATATTTACAGATGGGCTGTGTACAGGTGCAGTGATCGGTAAGCTGCTCTGAAAGCTGATGCTTAATAAGAATGTTGTGGACTGATTGAAAAACTAGTTTTAAAATCGGAAGTTTACATACACTTAGGTTGGAGCCAGGCGTCCTCGACGGGATGAGGTCAATATCCTTCCAAGATCCCCAGGCCAGGTTGATTAGAATAGCCTGCTAGCTGAAGTGTTTTAGGGAGCGTTTGACAGTGATGAGGGGTGGTCCATAACGGACGCAGGCAATAAGACAGCAGAGGTGTATTTAGAGGGAAAGTTGGTCAGGATGATATCTATAAGGGTGCCCATGTTTACGGATTTAGGGCTATACCTTGTAGGTTCCTTGAAATCTGTGTGAGATTGAGGGCATCTCGCTTAGATTGTAGGATGGCCGGAGTGTTAAGCATATCCCAGTTGAGGTCACCTAACAGTGCGAACTCTGAAGATAGATGGGGGGGGGCAATCAATTCACATGTGGTGTCCAGGGCACTGCTGGGGGCTGAGGAGGGTCTATAACAAGTGGCAACAGTGAGACACTTATTTCTGCAAAAAATAGATTTTTTTGGTGGCTTTCCTAAGCCAGAATTCAGACATGGCTAGGACATCATGGTTGGCTGAGTGTGCTAAAGCAGTGAATAAAACAAACTTAGGGTGGAGGCTTCTGATGTTAAACCAAGGCTTTTACGGTTACAGAAGTCAACAAATGAGAGCGCTTGGGAAATAGTTGTAGTATTGGGGGCTACAGAGCTTGGGTTAAGCTCTACATCACCAGAGGAACAGAGGAGGAGTAGGATAAGGGTACGTCTAAATGCTATAAGAACTAGTCATCTAGTGTGTTGGGAACAGAGAATAAAAGGAGCAGATTTCTGAGCGTGGTAGAATAGATTCCGAGCATAATGTACAGACAAGGTGTGAGAACAGTGAAGGAAACCTAGGCATTGAGTGACAATGAGAGAGGTTGCATCTCTGGAGGTACCAGTTAAGCCAGGTGAGGTCTCCGCATGTGATCATAGGGTCCAATGAGCAGCAATAGGTAAGTCAGGGAGCCGTTCCGTAGTCGCTACTACGCTAGACGAGCGGGAGACACGACGTTCAGAAAACTAGCAGGCCGAGGCAAGCAGATGGGTCTTCGGCGACATCGCAACGGAAAACCCTGTTGAAGCCACATCGGATGATTACGTTGGCAGACCAGTCGTGATGAATTGGTAGGGCTCGGTGTCGACAATAAAGGGTCCAGGCCAATTAGCAAGATAGGTATTGTAGCCTAAGAGTTAGCTGGTATACATTCGTCGGCTAGCCAGGAGATAGCCTCGAGCTAGGCCTATCTGGGATTTTGCTTCAGGACAGAAGCGTTAGCCAGTAATAGCCACTCGGGTGCAGCTAGCTAGCTGCGATGGTCCAGTGTAATGGTCCAGAGCTTGCGGCAGGAATCCAGTGACGTGGTAGAGAAAAGCAATCTGATATGCTTCGATATGCTCTGGGTTGATATTGCGCTGTGCAGACTGGCAGGTATTGACCGAGCTAAAGCTGGCTGGTGTCCGAGCTAAAGGTGAAGACTGCTACCAGTGGATAAAAATGACTACTAGCTAGTAAGGTGGCTAGCTGCTGATGGAGTTTCCAGTTAAAAAGTATAAAAATAGCAGATCCGTACCATATTGGGGGAGGCGGGTTGCAGGAAAGTATATTTAGTTCTTAGATGGAAAGTGAGATTAAAATACATACAGACAAAATGAGAAAGACCATATACACGGGACAAGACAAACACACATTCATCTTGTCTGGATTTAATAAGTTGTCTGAACATGTCTAAACATTTTTACATGTCTAAACAAAAGACTCCACTTCACCATATGATTGCATGACCCATCAAGGCGATTATGACCATCTATTGTATTTCATGAACATGTGTACTGTACATGTCTAGACAATAGTGACCCATCCACTTAGCTAGATGTTACTGGGGGTGGCTATAGCATTTTCTTCATATGACCCATCAATTTAGTGTGTAAGCGTAATCTATAAATTACCAAAATGTATAACATATTTTTATCTGGAAACTTTTTTCTGTGTTTACCAGAGACGGTTGTAACGATTGACCTCCTCTTCTGAGGAGGAGTAGGAAGGACCGGACCAATATGCAGCGTGGTACGTGTCCATGTTAATATTTATTTAAACTGAACACAAAATAACAAGAGAATGAATGAAAACTAAACAGTTCTGTCTGGTGCAGAGACAGGAAACAACTACCCACAACCCATAGTGGGGGAACAGGCTGCCTAAGTATGGTTCTCAATCAGAGACAACGATAGCCAGCTGCCTCTGATTGGGAACCATACCAGGCCAAACACATAGAAATAGAAAACATAGAACATAAAACATAGAATGCCCACCCCAACTCACGCCCTGACCCAACTAAAATAGAGACATAAACAAGGAACTAAGGTCAGGACGTGACAACGGTAACGTAAAGAACAACATGACCTGCACCAAAGTTATATTAGGATATTGGCCAAGGACAAGAAGAAGTGTATTTTTACCAAGTTTTTCACTATTGCAGGATACTACTTTTAGTATTGAAATCTTTGGTTGTTTACTAAACAACTTACTCCGTTTAGCAGGTCTTCACATTAGAATCCTTAAAGAGATGGGTGAGGCTAAGGCTTAAGAGGGTGTGAACATTTTTTTTTTTAAATTTACCAGGCATGTCAGTTAAGAACAAATTCTTATTTTCAATGACAGCTGAGGAACAGTGGGTTTAACTGCCTGTTCAGGAGCATTTGAGGATTTCAGGAGGATTTGAACTTGCAACCTTTCAGTTACAAGTCCGCCACTCTAACCACTAGGCTACCCTGCCGCCTCACATTGCTGAAGAGGTGTTGGCAAAGAAGGGTTGTCTAGTAGATGTACAAGGGCCATTTTCTACCAAGTTGATCAACTTTCAATGCAGAATTACTGTCGCATTGTTCCTCAACTGCAGTGTATAAAATACAATTTTCTAGCTCTGAGTCTCTACTTTTTCTCATGTAAAAAACACACTAACATTTTTTACAACATAAAACTGAACTGAGGCTGTCGGTCACATTTGTTCTCAATTATATAAACAAATAAAGGATTAGAACAAATCTATAAAATATGGCCAATAATCATTTTTAGAATGTTCTTTAATCCTGCACACTGTTGTTTGATGTACAAAATGTGTTACATTTAGATCTACCAACTTCTGTGTGCCAAAATGTGCCACATTGTTTACTTTGACAAATGTACAACAGTTACTTCAAGGTAATCCTCCAAGGCAGAACAAACCTTATTAATCAACTTTTTTTTAAATCAAATGAAAACAGTAGTTATGTAAATGAGGTCATAATCTGTGTGTATCAAAAGGAGTGACTTTAATTGATTCTGGCAGCCTTAAACTATCTGAAATACACAGAAACAACCAATTAATGTCAGTTTGATGAGCAGCTGTCTTGTGTCCACAGTGAAGTCAGTCAACAACAGGATCAGTCTGAAAGAGGGGCAGGCTGTGAAGGCTACCGAGGTCAAGAAGGAGAGGAAGGTGGTGAAGAAGTTGTACCCCAACTCAGCTCTGTTTACAACCTGGGGTGATGAGCTCTCAGAGGAGGAGCAGAAAGAGGCAGAAGGGTTGTTTCAGATGTATGGATACAACGCCTTCCTAAGTGACAGACTACCCCTGAACAGGGAAATCCCTGATACTCGCGATCCTAAGTAAATCCTTTTCCTCATCTCTCTGCCACCTCTGCCCAAAAATGATGGATAACTCAAGACTTCTGAATTCTAACCAGTCTGTTCCATAGCGCTCATCCGAGGTCAATTCCATCTCCAGCACTTTTAATGCAATTTGACAAATTACATTGAAATGTACTAACTTTAAGAGTGAAACAGCAGCTTTGGTGAAGTGACTGAATGATATGAGGTGGACCAAATGTTTTTGTTGTGTCTGTCAGGTGTGCTAATCACCAGTACCCCCATGACCTGCCCACCATCAGCGTGGTGTTGATCTACTTGGACGAGGCCCTGTCAGTCATCAAGAGAGCTGTCCGCAGTATCATAGACAAGACCCCCCAACACCTCCTCAAAAACATCATACTGGTGGATGACCACAGCTCCAATGGTTCGCCTAATTTGTTTATGCCCTCTGCTCTTTGTCTATGCTCTCTAGAAACATTTGAAAGTATATTTGAACTCAAGTGTGGCTTTCAACTTTTGTTGTGTACCAATGATTTGCAAGTGTCTGCTTTCCCAGAGGACCTAAAGGAGAAGTTGGATGCCTACATCAGATTCATCGATGAAGAGCGTCCGGGCCTGTTGAAGAGAGTGAGACACCTGGAGCAGCTCGGTCTCACACAGGCCCGCCTCTCAGGGTGGAGGGAAGCTGAAGGAGACGTGGTAGCCATCTTGGATGCGCACATAGAAGTTCACGTGGAATGGTAGTCTGAATGGTTTATATTATAAAGACATTCAGTGATATTTTTGGAGTCTCCTTTAACACAATGTTTTCACTCTGTGTTTCTGTGAACAGGGCGGAGCCTCTGTTAGCTCGGATAAAGGAGGACCGCACGTTGGTGTTGACGCCGGTGTTTGACAAAGTCCATTTCGATGACTTGAGAGTCACACGTTATTGGCCGAATGCAAACGCCTTTGACTGGGCCCTGTGGTGTATGTACGAGTCCTTCAGACCTGAGTGGTATGCCTTACAAGACGAGACACAGCCAGGAAAGTGAGTTGTTTGTGATTTCATCATCGGATGATAGTCCTGTTTCACAAGTCTGTTTGAAAAGGCAAAAAGGAAAGCACAGCTTTGGGAGGAAAATAGTACCTAATATTTACAACTGTATCGTTATTTTGCGTTATCTATTCATTAAAATGAATGTCACATCTCCCATTTTAGAAATGACCATTATGTGTTGTGTATGTTTGTCAGGAGCCCCTCCATTATGGGCATACTAGTGGTTGATCGCCTGTTCTTTGGGGAAATTGGTGCTCTGGATGGTGGTATGAAGATCTATGGAGGTGAAAATGTTGAACTGGGCATCCGGGTAAGCCCCTCTGCTGCAGTTTATGAATGAATGTTAGCAGAATTGCTTTCTGTTCTTGAGCCGTTCAGTTTGAACAAGCCAATCTACGTCCAAAATCGCGACACTTCAGTCCATATCTATAAACTCGTACTTGTCTCTTGGTGTTTGGTGTGTCTAGGTGTGGCTGTGTGGTGGAAGTGTCGAGGTCATACCTTGTTCTAAAATAGCCCACATCGAGAGGGCCCATAAACCCTATCTCCCAGACCTGAGCATTACAATGAAGAGGAATGCTCTGAGAGTGGCTGAGGTCTGGATGGATGAATACAAACATAATGTCAACATCGCCTGGAACCTCCCACTGAAGGTACTGTACACAACAAACCATTCAAAAAATAGGTTTTGTAGTAGGTTTCCTATGGAATAACAATCATCGCTGTTATGCATGCTTTGTGTTTGAAAATAAGTAGACTAGACAGTCAATATTATAAGAATGGTCTATTACTCATTGCCATAATAAAGATCATAGGATCTTTGTAAAATTATGGCGGTAAGCCATCATCAAGTGGATAATAGGTGGATTGCTCATACAGCCTGTGTTTCTGATTTACAAATCTTCCTCTTTCTCACCACAGGATCATGGCATAGACATTGGGGATGTTTCAGAGAGGAAGAAGTTGAGAAAGAGTCTGAACTGCAAACCCTTCCAGTGGTATCTGGACAATGTGTATCCAATGTTAGACCCCTGGGTGACTTGCTTGGTTATGGAGTTGTGAGTAATGCTAAAATGTTACTGTTGTTCTGGAATTTCCTCATCAACTATGTTTGGTGCATGTCATTCTTTTTTTCAATTGGATGCAGGGTCATAATTCCAACTCATTATTAGGATAGGAATTTGCACTTTTATAATTGTTTAATCTTGGTCCATAAAATCAACAGCTGGTCAATGACCTGAAGATGGATCTCTGTATAGATCAAGGCCCAGTTCCGGGGAACACACCTATTTTACATGGATGCCATTATTTTGCTCCACAGGTTTGTAGAATCATTGCTTAGTATTTTAGAATTTAACTAGCGGTATAATATGGTCCATCCCATAGCAGAGCCGGGATTCAACCCATACCACAATGCAAAGTACTGTCAATACCACAGACACAGAAAAGTCCAAATTTCTATCCTCTCTGTCCAGAACTGTTATTATCGAGCCAGCGGGGAGATCTACATTGGAGGCATCAAGTCTCACAAGTACAACAGTAATCGCTGTCTGTTGGACATTGGCACTCAAACCCCAGGACTGTATGAGTGCAAGGAGGCCAAGCAGAAGGGATTCCACATGCTCTGGGAATTTCAACAGGTAAGCACTCCAACATGAAATAGGGAAATTGATGCCTATTAACTGTTGGAAACATGGGAGACTTTAGTGACTTTAAAGACTTTAGTCTTTGACTTTAGTGTGATGTTGTACAGTGGAATGTTTGCTGTGTTTTACAGGGAAAATCCATCCAGAACAGACAGACAAAGAGATGTCTGGAGATTACCCCAGGGGAGGACACTGATTACAAGCTCATCATTCAGGAGTGCAGTGGGCAGCACTGGCTAATACGGAATGTGATAAAAGACTTCTGATACACTGAGATAGTTAGGCCTACTGTACCAGAGACAATACAGCGGGGCTGTAGGAGTTATCCTGCGATCATAAGCAAGTGGGAAGTTGGTATTTACCACAAACGATTGGTAAAAATCCACTTGAACACCCCTCCAACTGGTAATTAACAGTGGGAAACTCTGGGAGATTACCAGTGGGAAACCTCTGACGTCACCTACTAAGGAAATTACCTTTTTAACAGCAGCATTGTCAGTAGTTAAATGCAACAAGAAAACATTATTTACACAAAGTTTTTGAACACTCATTTTTGTACAAACACGATAGCTGTACTTATAGTTTATGGTTGACGCAGCTTGTTGGCCGTTAGCCAATCTGAGTTTCTCAACGAGTTCAAAGCACGTGAATACATCCAACTGATATTTACGACTTCACAACTGGTAATTACCACCTTCCCAGTTCTTTATGAACACAGCATTATCATTACATTTTGAAAAGCCAATCAGTGGTCAGCAGTGAGATGACTGTGTGATCTTTTGAACTGCTGGTTGGACATGGCTTCATGGGGACATATATACAGTTTCTTCACAGAATGTGGAATGCTATTGAGCTGTGTTCTCCTTGGTCCTGATTGTAAATGCAGAGAAATAATAAATATGATTCCTGTATATACGCTCATTTGTGGTTTGTTATTGATTCACTGTAGATTTACACCAAAGAGGCTTATGGAATATTTTTCTGCATTGACATGGTATAGAGCTGAGTTGACATCAGTGTAGTTTTGAAGAAGACCCGTCCTCGACTGCTCTATGAGCTCTCCGAGATGATCTTATCCCATGGATGGCCGGCCCTCTCTCGTACAGCTCTGGTGGCAGGGAGGTATACAATGCATTCGGAAAGGATTCAGACCCCTTTACTTTTACCACATTCTTAAATTACAGCCTTATTCTAAAATTGAATTGTTTTTTTCCTCATCAATCTTCACACAATAACTCATAATGACAAAGCAAAAATACATCATTATTCTGACCCTTTACTCAGTACTTTGTTGAAGCACCTTTGGCAACGATACAGCCTATAGACTTCTTGGGTATCAGGCTACAAGCTTGGCACACCTGTATTTGGGGACTTTCTCCCATTCTTCTCTGCAGATTCCCCCAAGCACTGTCAGGTTGGTCGCTGCACAGCTCTTTTCAGGTCTCTTCAGAGATGTTCGATCGGGTTCAAGTCCGGAATCTGGCTGGGCCACTCAAAGACATTCAGAGACTTGTCCCGTCGGGGAAGCCATGGCGAGCTGACAGCACTGGCGTGAGCTTCAGCCATTCCGTTACTTGATGTCATCGCTGTGAGCACTCAGGATTAGTGCTCAAAGCTGCATTCTGCTTGCTGCCAGAGTTGTTATGCTAGAGTGGGGAAGGAAAATAGAGGTCAGGGAATGATGTTCTGTCAGCAAGGTGAACCTCCATCCGAACGGGTAGGTGTGGAACTTTTTGATCCAGAATACCCAATGCTTCTTTCTCAATCTGCGGGTATTTCAGTCCTTGACATGCAGGCAATGGGCTCATCTTCTCCTGCAGGTGTAGAGTGACACGACGGCCCCAACTTCATATGGCGAAGTGTCACAAGCCAGTTGAATTGGCAAGGATGGATTGAAGTGAATCAACACCTTATCAATCAACACTGCCTTTTCTGTAGCACAGTTGGTAGAGCATGGCGCTTGTAATGCCAGGGTAGTGGGTTTGATTCCCGGGACCACCCATACGTAGAATGTATGCACACATGACTGTAAGTCGCTTTGGATAAAAGCGTCTGCTAAATGGCATATATTATTATTATTATATATTTTCTTTCTTGAAAGTAGCGTCACACTCCTTTGTCCACGACCAGAGTTTGTTCTCTCTCATTAACTCATGCCAGCTTTTTGATTAACTTCCGTAGTAGTTCAGGAGGCCCAGGAATGACTTCAGATGGCTTACATTCTCGGGAGCAGGTCCCTCTGCAATGACTGTCACTTTCGATGGGGCTGTGTGGAGAACGTCAGCATCAATCACATGGCCTAAGGAAATGCACTGCATGCATGAAAAAGTTGCACTTGTCTTTTTACGAACATGTAAGCCTTACTCTTCGAGATGATTAACCCGTAATAAACATTCATAGAAAATACAAGTGTTATACATCGGCTTAATGATAAACGTCTTGTTAATCCAGCCGCTTTGTCAGATTTCACAAAGGCTTTAATCCGAAAGCATACCATGCGATTGTCTGAGGACAGCGCCCCTCTTACAAAAGCACACAAACATTTTACAACCAAGTAGAGGACTTACAGAAATAGCGATAAAATTAATTACTTACCTTTGAAGATCTTCATATGGTTGCAGTCACAAGAGTCCCAGCTACACAAAAATGTTTGTTTTGTTCATTAGTTGGCACGTTTTGTTCAGTAATCCACTAGCTCAAAGGCGGTCAAAACATGCAGATGAATACTGTCACGACTTCAACCGAAGGTAACTCCTCTCCCTGTTCGGGCGGCGCTCGGCGTCGCCGGTTTACTAGCCGCCACCGATCCCTTTTTCCTTTTCTGGTTGTTTTGTCTGTGTTCCTTTTCACACCTGGTTTCATTTGAGTTTATTTCTGTGTGTATATATGCCACCTGTTGCCTGCCTTAGTTCGTGCAGGATTAAGCTTGTGTGTATTTGCGCTCGATTATCTTTGATGTTTATTGTTTTCACTATTTAGGCACGTGTATGTAAGTGTCGGAACTGTGGTTGTTCCTCCGTGGGTTGGCACGAGTTTCTGATTCTTCGAGAGCGTAGTTTTGGATTTTCGTCTGTGCCATTTTTGTATTGTTGGACTAATATATATATATATTAAACACGCTTCTCAAAAATCCCTGCTCTCCTGCGCCTTACTCCTACACCTCTCACCGAGAAGCACCTTATCACAAATACATCCTAATAGTACCGGTAAAGTTTGTAGAAACATGTCAAACGATGTTAATAATTAATCATCAGGTTATCAATTGTCTAAATAATTGATAATATTTCAACCGGACAATAGCGTATTCAATAGAAAGGAAAAACAAAAAAGGGCACGCAATCGGTCACGAGCGCAAACCAGCTCTGCATTCTTCCTCAGTCCACTGACAAAAAGTTCTCATTCTAATTCCTTTTTCAGAAAACAAGCCTGAAACAATGTCTAAGGACTGTTGACATCTAGTGGAAGCCATAGGAACTGCAATCTGGGTCCAAACCCATTAGATACTGTATAGGCATTCAATTGAAAATTGAAAAAAATCCCACTTCCTGGATGGATTTTCCTCAGGTTTTCGCCTGCCATGTCAGTTCTGTTATACTCACAGACATTATTTTAACAATTTTGCAAACTTTAGTGTTTTCTATCCAAATCTACCTATTATTATTATTATTATTATTATGCATATCCTAGCTTCTGGGCCTGAGTAACAGGCAGTTTACTTTGAGCACGCTTCTCATCCAGACGTCGAAAAACTGCCCCCAAGCTATGAGAAGTTAAGTCTTTTACATTTTAATAATTTAACAGACGCTTCTATCCGGAGTGACATACAGGGGCAATTAGTGTTAAGTGTAATCTTCCCTCTAAACTGTGTGAGTGCCCATGCACGCAGTAGCAAGAGATTGACACACAGCTCCCCAGGACTGCTCAGCCCACAGAGAAGCACGAGATTGAACTTCACTCTAGAGCATTAGTCACCAACTGGTCGATCGCGACCAATCGACAAGGTATTCCTCGTCGATCGACAACCATTTCTGTAAAAAAAACAATGATAAAGCCTTGTGTTCTTCTTTCTTTTTGTCTCGGGCTGTTGGCGGAAGATGCACCTGCCAGGTAGTCCAACTGTTGCCATTTTGGACCATTTCATGTGTCTGGAGGTACAAACTGTGCCTTCCCGGTGGGCCTAGAGAAGAAATCACGTGCACTAGGCTTACTGCTGGCTAATCGGATGGCTCTGATGACCGTGTCTGCAGTAACATAGCAGCCATAAAAGAAAACTACACAAAGTTGATACTGTGAGATTTCAAAATGTCTAAAACTATGACTACAGAGAGACTGTCAACGAATACAGCAAAGACATGCTGTTTTTATGAGTGAGTTCATGTTTAAGTTCTTACTCAGCACTGTCAGCACTCTATTCAGCACTTTTATAAGCCATAAAATGTGTGTTCTTCCTATTTCCACTCAGCACTGCAACAAGCACTGCAGCAGTTATGAATGAGTAGGAAAGTGAAACCTATAGGCTTGTGTTGTTATTATTAGCGGCTTGGGTCTTTTTCAATATCCAGGAATATTACACTTTCTCTGTTCATAGGAGTAACAACATGAATTTGTGCATGAAGCAGAAATAATGTGGTGCGACTTGAGTTTCGCCATCAGCTGGAAGACGGTGTCCCTTTTTGGTCAGTGTCAGTGGAGGAAAGAGAGAGCGGAGGGATGTTGAGAGGCTGACCCTCAGTCTGCTGCTCTCCCCTCTGCTGAGACTGACCATCAAATGAAGGCACCATCAGCCAAGTAAAATACAAATAAAAAACAAATGATTTAAATGTATGCCCGCTCAGCCGTGCTTCACAAGTAATATTACAACATATCTATTACCTCTGTGATCATACAGCCTACCTCAAATTTTGAAATATAATTTTTAAAAATGTCTTGAACACCAATGCATTGGCAGCAAAGCCAATATGCGGTGATAATGTATTGGGCCTATAGCTTACTGCATAAACCTCATTGCTACAGTACTGTTTTTAATTGGTTACTGGCTTACATTTTTTAAGTTATGTAAAAACTAATCTGAGAGGTAGATCTCGGCTTGCATTTTGATTCAAATTGACCTTGACTCAGAAAACGTTGGTGACCACTGTTGTAGTTCTCCCTGTTAACACTATCAACATTTGCCTTTAATGTGGCAACTGTGATCAGGTCAATGCAATTTTAGACACTTTCAATGCAACATACCGAAACAAAATTACCTATGCAAGAGATTGTTGTCGGCAGAACGCATCGGAGTAGGATTCTATTTGACACACACTACTCAGCCCGTACTCTACACAGACCGGTGTGGCGTAAACAATCAGAGCTGCAGTAGGCCTATATGCAAATAGACAATTGCCATGTATGGATCTGTGCCATTTGCATTGAACTGGACTCTGTTAACAACATGAGCGGTTGTGAGTAGATGCACTTGTTTTGAGATCAAAGCGAGAGCTGTACGTAGCCAAGTGTGCACATTGTGTTCATATATTTTGCTAGTTAGTGAGTTATTAGCCCTGTTATAGATCATTTGTTGTGAACAATAGGGGAGGGATTGCTTCCTACAAGAGCACAAAACATATACATTTCTAGACATCTGAAAAGAAGGTCAGGTAAAGAGCTTTGTTCGTTTCTTAAAGGGGCAGTGTTGTATTTTGAGACAGGCTTGAAAAAGCTAAGTAGACAATAAGCAGAGCGTAGAATAATTTGTCTTATTCTCTGTAATAATGGTATGGAAATAATAATACATTTAATTTGGAAAGGGGTTTCTTGCATCAAACAATATAACAATATTTTCAGTCACCTCCCTTTCTGACGGACAAGTGGATAAACAGGTTAATGTCAAGCCCTGCATGTTTTTTCCCCCAAAAGTCTCATGGAATATTGGCCAACATTGCGATTCATTGGCTTAGTGTTCTGTCACTCATGGGGACACTGCATCATCGCCAATTTTAAGTCCTTAGTAAGAGTAGACATCCCAAATTTTAGACCTTTGGTTCCTGCAATGGAGTTATACTACAAGTGTCCTTTTTTTAACACCTCCACCAACCCCCTCTTCAGAGGACAAATATCTTAGTTTTTTTTACAGCTACTTTGCTACATATACATACATTTTACATACATGGTACTTTTATATAAAGCAGTCACATAACAATTATATATTATCAAACATAAGCTCTTTAATCCCACCCCTCAGCCACTCTCAGCCCAACCCACTAATCACCATAGACCACCCTTGTTTGGTTTCCATGTGCCATATACAGTATTTTTCAATTGTGCTGTGATGTTTAACTTTTTTTTTTATACCTTTCTTATCATATATTATCCACAGATTGTGAGCTAAAGATGAAAACCTTTCCCACGAGTATTATTATATTATTTATTGATTGACTATGGCTTTCCAAATCGCCCAACACTGCTTTAGGTGAATTTTATGTGCATGTTGTGATTTTTTAACCATTCCTGAACCTGTGACCAGAAACAAGCTACATAGGGGCAATACCAGAATGAATGATCGATTGATTCTGTCTCTTCACAGCAAAATCTACAGAGCTGAGATTGTTGCATTCACCATATATATAGCATTCTGTTGGTTGCAAGAACTTTATATAATCATTTAAATTGAAAATCTTTAAGTGTTGAATCATGTGTAGTTTTTTGTACCAGTTCATAAACCATGTGCCGTGGAATTGGTACATCAAAAATCTCCTCCCATTTATTTTGCAACCTGTTTCTATTTAAGCCAGTTCCTTTCAGCCAATTTGTATCTTTAATATATGGCAGGCAAACAAGTTTCCTACCTTCTCCCTTTTCCACTTGCTTCCTTCATTTTTGTGGTAGTGCTGCAATCAGTTGGATGTAAATTTGGATTGAGCAGATATTCCCATATATTTTCGTTAACTGCATATGTGACATAACTCCTCCGTTTCTATCCATAATATAATTAATAAATATAATACAATTTTAAACATTTTTTCCATAAAGAATGTTTTTTTTATTCATCCGTATATTAGAGTATAACATTTGTTGTAATATTTGTTCTAACTTTTCTGGAGGATAAAACTGAAATTGTAACCAGTTTTGTATGGCTTGTTTAAGAAAGGGCGATACTTTAAATGAAATTTCATTTTCAATTAGTCGGTAATGAGAAGTTGTCATCTATATGAAGGCAAAAAGTCCATTTGAGAACAAAGGATGAGCCTTTCTTAATAATCTACAGGAGAAGCATTTTGGGTTTCAATACTTTCTGAGAAGTAACCATTATTTACTGTTTTACATCTGGGGTTGCTGTACATAACTTTAACCCATTGTATAAGAGATTTTCCTAAATGAAAGTTATCCAGGTATTTATATATAAATTCTAGACATACTTTATCAAACGCATTTTCAAAATCTGCTATGCAGAACAGGCCTGGTATCTTCGATGTTTCATAATGTTCAATTGTTTCAAGTAATTGCCGTATATTATCTCCCCAAAAATGTTTTACTTTTTAAAATTATGAACACAACAAATACAAAAAACAGAAATATACAAACAAGAGTACATAAACCTGCAGACATTTGCTCATCTCCCGTTCTGCTCACACGTGTTCACATTTTCCGGGTCTCGTTTCCATCCCCTCTAGACTGCAGGGCCAAAGGGATTCGTAACAAGGACTATCACCAGGAAGGTATATATTTCACTAATTGTGGCTGTCCCCCCCCCCACTCCTGGCTCTCTCTTCTCCTGTAGCTTCAAGGCATAGCGATTGGTCTCTGCTATATCTCCCACCAGATCCTCTGTTAGAAACAACTTGAAGCAATCGGCCTCAGATGGAAATGGCAAGGGGCGTTAAATTCCAGACTGGGACTCATCAAAACAAACAGCAGGGCCAGGAGGGGTGAAATGGCTGGCAGCCTTCCAACTACCACTGAACTCCTGTACTTCATCCATTGTCGGTCTGCCTCCATCACCACCAGCATCTTCAAAGGGAACTGGGACTTTGTCAGTGGTCAAGGGGTCCTCAGATTCAGGGTTCTCAATGGCTGGGGGGCAGCTCCTCACTGTCAGAACCTGATTCCTGACTTTCAGACTCATTGTCAGAAGTTTTGAAAATCTCGTTATCTCTTTCATGCCCTGCCTCCAGTCTACTTACCGATATCTGAACAAGAGAGCCTCATCGAAATTGAAACAAGCGATTCTGTGAAAATAGAATTTAATCAGAAGCCACTGCCAGATTTCTGGATTGGGCTGCGCTCAGAGTATCCTGCCTTAGCAAATTGCGCTGTTAAGACACTAAATGCCTTTTGCAACCACATACCTTATGTGAGAGTGGGTCCTCGGCCCTCACTAGCATGAAACTAAATACGGGCACAGACTGTGTGGAAAATGATTTAAGACAGACTCTCTCCAATACAACCCAACATTTCAGAGTTATGTGCATCCTTTCAAGCACACCCTTCTCATTAACCTGTGGTGAATTATTCACAGTTTTCGATGAACAAATAAGGTTTTATATGTAAGCTGGTTAAATAAAGGGCAAAATTATTGATTGTTACATTATTACTTGTGCCCTGGTCCTATAAGAGCTCTTTGTCACTTCCCACGCGCAGGGTTGTGACAAACTCACACTCATTCTTATGTTAAATAAATGTAGTGTGTAGTGTGTGTATGGCAGTCTGATGGGAAAAAAACTCAATCTTAGAGTGCGCTGACCCTGGGGCCAGAAGCAGTACACAGCTGGAGGTTGAATGTTTGAAAGGGTACGGAACTATAAAAAGTTTGGGAACCACTGCTCTAGTAGAATGCCCGGCTTTTGCTTTGTCACACTCAGAACCATAAGCTATTTTCTGTAATTAGCTCGCCATTAACTTAAATAATGATCTTGTTGTGAGTTTCCTGTAATAATGAATGACAACAGACATGTTGATAGACGTAGTATGAACCAGCCTTTCGTCTTGAAATCTCTGGTTGTTTAGTACACGACTGTATTCACTGTTTAGCGCTTGGCCTCACATGTGAATCCTTAAAGAGATGGGTGGGGCTGATGCTTATGAGGGTGTGAAAGACGTTGAATGGGTGGAGACAGAAGAGCTCCAGTAGGTGTAACAAAACATTCCACGACCATTTTCTCAAAACTGGGGTTACAAGTTTATCAACTTTCAAAGCTTTCAACTTTCAAATGACTTCTCCATTGTTTCTCAACTTGTGTGTATGATATACCATTTTCTAGCTCTAAGTCTACTTTTATCCAATGTAAGAAACACAATTTCAAATTTTGCTACACAAGACCGACTCGAGCCGGTCGGTCACATATTTCATTTAGAGTTTGTTGGAATACACGTGATTTCCATTGTTCTGATTGTAACACTTGGGTTGATGGTCACTAGACTAGAGGCTGTATGTTATGGATTAAACGCATAACTGCTGATATGGTTGACTGCAGACTGAAGGTAGAAGGACAGAAGATATACTGATTATTATTGTATTGTGTGAAACACTGTGATTCTGTAGCAGCTGACAAAGTCACTGCCTTTTGACTTCCTACAAGCCTCGTCCTGATACAAGGGTGTTTCCAGAGCAGGCCAGTTAGACATGTTCTCTGCGTCTGTGCTGGAGGTCTCTCTCTGTTTAGTAAAACAAATAGATTTTTGATTGACTATCTGCGACTGCTGCTCTCTTTTCTTCACTTGGAACCTTCTATTACATCACCCCTCCCTCCTTTCAGGCGAGCCTGGATCTCAGCGAGAGAGGAAGGAAATCCTGAGCTGTATTCCCATGTTGATCGCTTACACGCAGAGGGACGATGAGAATAAGCTGGGTTCGAGGGCTGGCTTCTTTGCTGGCCATGGGCGCTGGAATACTCTACATCACATCCATTAAGCGGGAGGTTCATTCTCATGGGGAAAGACTGCAGAGGGCCCATCAGAATGACTCGGTCAGGGGTCAGGACATGCTCAAGAGGCTGGAGAAGATGGAGGCTCACATTGAGAAGCTGGGTGGGTATCAATCTCCTTCATCTAAAAGTGCTGTGAAAAAGTATTGGCCCCCTTTCAGATTTTCTCTATTTTTGCGTATTTTTGATACTGAATATTATCAGATCTTCAACCAAAACCAAATATTAGATAAAGGGAACCTGAGTTTACAAATAATACAAAAAATGTACACTTGTTTTATTTACTTAATTAAGTTATGCAACTTAAAGTTCTAAAACCAAGAAATTAATTTATAATATACCTCTTCCGTCTCCTGTAATTTGAAAAAACGAATTTGAATTGCATAATATGAATAAAATGCTCAACTATTACTCTTCACTCTTAGTCTCTATCCAACAATGACACCAAGCTTCATTAAAACTAGTTTTAAAGTCAGAAGTTTACATACACTTAGGTTGAAGTAATTAAAACTCTTTTTCAACCACTCCACAAATATCTTGTTAACAAACTACAGTTTGGCAAGTGGGTTAGGACATATACTTTGTGCATGACAGATTTACAGACAGATTATTTCACTTATAATTCACTGTATCACAATTCCAGTGGGTCAGAAGTTTACATACACTAAATTGACTGTACCTTTAAACAGCTTGGAAAATTCCAGAAAATGATGTCATCGCTTTAGAAGATTCTGATGGGCTAATTAACATAATTTGAGTCAATTGGAGGTGTACCTGTGGATGTATTTCAAGGCCTTCCTTCAAACTTTGCTTGACATCATGGGAAAATCAAAAGAAATCAGCCAATACCTCGGGGAAAAAAGTGTAGAGTTCCACAAGTCTGGTTCATTCTTGGGAGCAATATCCAAATGCCTGAAGGTACCACATTCATCTGTACAAACAATAGTACGCAAGTATAAACACCATGGGACCATGTAGCCATAATAACGCTCAGGAAGGAGACGCGTTCTATCTCCTCGAGATGAACGTACTTTGGTGCGAAAAGTGCAAATCAATCCCAGAACAACAGCAAAGGACCTTGTGAAGATGCTGGAGGAAACAGATACAAAAGTATCTATATCCACAGTAAAACGAGTCCAATATTGACATAACCTCAAAGGCCGCTCAGCAAGGAAGAAGCCACTGCTCCAAAACCGCCATAAAAAAAGCCATACTATGGTTTTCAACTGCACATGGGGACAAAGATCGTACTTTTCGGAGAAATGTCCTCTGGTCTGATCAAACAAAGATAGAACTGCTTGGCCATAAGGACCATTGTTATGTTTGGAGGAAGAAGGGGGAGGCTTGCAAGCCGAAATACACCATCCCAACTGTGAAGCATTGCGGTGGCAGCATCATGTTGTGGGGGTGCTTTGCTGCAGGAGGGACTGGTGCACTTCACAAAATAGATGGCATCATGAGGAGGGACAATTATGTGGATGTAATGAAGCAACATCTCAAGACATCAGTCAGGAAGTTAAAGCTTGGCCGCAAATGGGTCTTCCAGATGGACTATGACCCCAAGCATACTCCCAAAGTTGTGGCAAAATGGCTTACGGTCAACAAAGTCAAGGTATTGGAGTGGCCATTCCAAAGCCCTGACCTCAAACCCATAGAAAATGTGTGGGCAGAACTGAAAAAGCGTGTGCGAGCAAGGAGACAAAAAAAACCTGACTTGGTTACACCAGCTCTGTCAGGAGGAATGGGCCAAAATGCACCCAACTTATTGGGGGGAAGCTTGTGGAAGGCTACCCGAAACATTTGACCCAAGTTAAGCAATTTAATGGCAATGCTACCAAATACTAATTGAGTGTCTGTAAACTTCTGACCCACTGGGAATTTGATGAAAGAAATAAAAGCTGAAAAAATCATTCTCCTTACTATTATTCTGACATTTCACATTCTTAAAATAAAGTGGTGATCCTAAATGACCTAAAACATGGAATTTGTACTAGGATTAAATGTCAGGAATTGTGGAAACAGAGTTTAAATGTATTTGGCTAAGGTGTATGTAAATTTCCGACTTCAACTGTATACAGAATGGTGTCATCTGCGTAGAGGTTTATCAGAGAATCACCAGCAGCAAGAGCGACATCATTGATATATACAGAGAAAAGAGTCGGCCCGAGAATTGAACCCTGTGGCACCCCCATAGACTGCCAGAGGTCCAGACAACAGTCCCTCCAATTTGACACACAGAACTCTATCTGAGAAGTGAACCAGGCGAGGCAGTCATTTGAGAAACCCAGGCTATTGAGTCTGCCGATTAGAATGTGATGATGGACAGAATCAAAAGCCTTGGCCAGGTCGATGAAGACGGCGGCACAGTACTGTCTTTTATCGATGGTGGTTATGATATCCTTTAGGACCTTGAGCGTGGCTGAGGTGCACCCATGACCAGCTCGGAAACCAGATTGCATAATGGAGAAGATACGGTGGGATTCGAAATGGTCGGTGATCTGTTTGTTAACTTGGCTTTCGAAGACTTTAGAAAGGCAGGGCAAGATGGATATAGGTGTGTAACATTTTGGGTCTAGAGTGTCTCCCCCTTTGAAGAGGGGGATGACCGCGGCAGATTTACAATCTTTAGGGATCTCAGACGATACGAAAGAGAGGTTGAACAGGCTAGTAATAGGGGTTGCAAAAATTTAGGCAGATAATTTTTTAAAAAGAGGGTCCAGATTGTCTAACCCAGCTGATATGTAGGGATCCAGATTTTGCAGCTCTTTCAGAACATCAGCTATCTGGATTTGGGTGAAGGAGAAGAGGGGTGGGCTTGGGCAAGCTGCTGCGGGGGGTGCAGAACTGTTAGCTGGGGTAGGGGTAGCCAGGTGGAAAGCATGGCCAGCCGTAGAAAAATGCTTAATGAAATTCTCGATTATCGTAGATTTATCGCTGGTGACAGTATTTCCTAGCCTCAGTGCAGTGGGCAGCTGGGAGGTGGTGCTCTTATTCTCCATGGACTTTACAGTGTCCCAAACCTTTTTGGAATTAGTGCTACAGGATGCAAATGTCTGTTTGAAAAAGCTAGCCTTTGCTTTCCTAAGTGACTGTATGTTGGTTCCTGACTTCCCTAAAAAGCTGCATATTGCGGGGGTTATTCGATGCTAATGCAGTACACCACAGGATGTATTTTATGCCGGTCAAGTCTGGAGTGAACCAAGGGCTATGTCTACTCTTAGTTCTACATTCTTTGAATGGGGCATGCTTATTTCAGATGGTAAGAAAAACAACCAGGCGTCCTCTACTGACATGATGAGGTCAATATCCTTCCAGGATACCCGGGCCAGGTCGATTAGAATGGCCTGCTAGCTGAAGTGTTTTAGGGAGTGTTTGACAGCGATGAGGGGTGGTCGTTTGACCGCGGACCCATAACGGACGCAGGCAAGGAGGCAGTGATTGCTGAGATCCTGGTTGAAGACAGCAGAGGTGTATTTAGAGGGCAAGTTGGTCAGGATGATATCTACGAGGGAGCCCATGTTTACGGATTTAGGGCTGTACCTTGTAGGTTCCTTGAAATCTGTGTGAGATTGAGGGCATCTAGCTTAGATTGTAGGACCGCCGGGCTGTTAAGCATATCCCAGTTTAGGTCACCTAACAGTACGAACTCTGAAGATAGATGGTTGGGCAATCAATTCACATATGGTGTCCAGGGCACAGCTGGGGGCTGAGGAGGGTCTATAACAAGCGACAACAGTGAGAGACTTATTTCTGGAAAGGTAGATTTTTAAAAATAGAAGCTTGAACTGTTTGGGCACAGACCTGGATAGTATGACAGATCTCTGCAGGCTATCTCTGCAGTAGATTGCAATTCCACCCCCTTTGGCAGTTCTATCTAGATGGAAAATGTTGTAGTTGGGGATGAACATTTTCCAATTTTTGGTGACCTTCCTAGCCAGGATTCAGACATGGCAAGGACATCAGGGTTGGCTGAGTGTGCTAAAGCAGTGAATAAAACAAACTTAGGGAGGCTTCTGATGTTAACATGCATGAAACCAAGGCTTCAAAGGCTTCCAAGGCTTCAAAGTCAACAAATGAGAGTGCCTAGGGAATAGGTGTAGTACTGGGGGCTACAGAGCTTGGGTTAACCTCTACATCACCAGAGGAACAGAGGAGGAGTAGGATAAAGGTACGGCTAAATGCTATAAGAACTGGTTATCTAGTGTGTTGGGAACAGAGAATAAAAGAAGCAGATTTCTGGGCGTGGTAGAATAGATTCAGGGCACAATGTAAAGACAAGGGTATGGTAGGGTGTGAGAAAAGTGGAGGAAACCTAGGCATTGAGTGACAATGAGAGAGGTTGCATCTTTGGAGGCACCAGTTAAGCCCTGTGAGGTCACGTGTGTGGTGGGTGGGACAAAAGAGCTATCTAAGGCATGTTGAGTGGGACTGGGGGCTCTACAGTGAAATAAAACAATAAGGACTAACCGAAAAAGCAGTAGACAAGGCATATTGACAGCGAGGTCAGTACAGGTGCATCAAAGCTGGGACGGAGAGACTGAAAAACAGCTTCTATCTCAAGGCCATCAGAATGTTAAACAGCCACCACTAACATTGAGTGGCTGCTGCCAACACACTGACTCAACTCCAGCCACTTTAATAATGGGAAATGATGTAAAATATATCACTAGCCACTTTAAACAATGCTACCTAATATAATGTTTACATACCCTACATTATTCATCTCATATGTATACGTATATACTGTACTCTATATCATCTACTGCATCTTTATGTAATACATGTATCACTAGCCACTTTAACTATGCCACTTTGTTTACATACTCATCTCATATGTATATACTGTACTCAATACCATCTACTGTAGCTTGCCTATGCTGCTCTGTACCATCACTCATTCATACATATTTATGTACATATTCTTTATCCCCTTACACTTGTGTCTATAAGGTAGTAGTTTTGGAATTGTTAGCTAGATTACTTGTTGGTTATTACTGCATTGTCGGAACTAGAATCACAAGCATTTCGCTACACTCGCATTAACATCTGCTAACCATGTGTATGTTACAAATAAAAATTGATTTTGATTTAGAGAGAGGCATAAAGCAATCACAGGTGTTGATCCGGGAGCGCTAAGACAACAACGGGTAAATGGCAATGAATGGGCAGAGAGGGTCAGTTAGGTGCACACAGGACCTGAGTTTGAGGCTGGGGTCAACAACATCAGCTGTGTAGCCAAGTGATCATAGGGTCCAATGAGCAGCAATAGGTATGTCAGGGAGCCATTCGGTAGTCGCTACTATGCTAGGCGAGCGGGAGACACGGCGTTCAGAAAGCTAGTGGACCGGGGCTAGCAGATGGGTCTTCGGCGACATCGCAACAGAAAATCCTGTTGAAGTCACATCGGACGACTATGTCGGCAGACCAGTCGTGATGGATTGGCAGGGCTCGGTGTCGACAATAAAGAGTCCAGGCTAATTGGCAAAAGAGATATTGTAGCCCAAGAGTTAGCTGGTATACATTCGTCGGCTAGCCGGGAGATAGGCCTAGCTCGAGGCTAGCTCAAGGTTATCTGGTTCTTGCTTCAGGACAGAGGCATTATCCAGCAATAGCCACTTGGTTGCAGCTAGCTAGCTACGATGATTCAGTGTAATGGTCCAGAGCTTGCGGCAGGAATCCAGTGACGTGGTAGAGAAAAGCAGTCTGATATGCTCTGGGTTGATATCGCGCTGTGCAGACTGGCAGGTATTGACCGAGCTAATGCTGGCTGGTGTCCGAGCTAAAGGTGAAGACCGCTACCAGTGGCTAACAATGACTACTAGCTTGTGGCTAGTTAGGTGGCTAGCTGCTAATGGAGGTTCCAGTTAAAAAGTATAAAATTAGCAGATCAATACCACATTGGGGGAGGTGGGTTACAGGAAAGTATATTTAGTTCTTAGATGGAATGTGAGATTAAAATAAATAGGGAAAAAAACTAAGAAAGACTTTATACACGGGACAAGACAAACTCACGTTCGACTGCTACGCCATCTAGGATTTAACAAGTTGTCTGAAAATGTCTAAACATTTTTACATGTCTAAACAAAAGACACCACTTCACCATATGATTGCATGACCCATCAAGATATCCAGGCGATTAAGGCCATCTATTGTATTTCATGAACATGTGTACTGTACATGTCTAGACAATAGTGACCCATCCACTTAGCTAGATGTTGCTGGGGGGTGGCTATAGCATTTCCTTCACATGACCCATCAATTTAGTGTGTAAGCGTAATCTAAACATTTCCAAAATGTATAACATATTTTTATCTGGACACTTTTTAAATTGTGTTTACCAGAGACTTGACCTGCACCATGAACAACATGACCTGCACCAAAGTTAGATTAGGATTGTGGCCAAGGACTAGATGAAGTGTATTTTTAGAGGTCTCACACAGGCCCTCCTCTCAGGGTGGAGGGAAGCTGAAGGAGACGTGGTGGCCATCTTGGATGCCCACATAGAAGTCCACATGGAATGGTAGTCTGAATGTTAAATACTATATTATAAAGACACTCAGTGATATTTCTTTGAGTCTCCTTTAACACAATGTTTTCACTCTGTGTTTCTGTGAACAGGGCGGAGCCTCTGTTAGCTCGGCTAAAGGAGGACCGCACGTTGGTGTTGACGCCGGTGTTTGACAAAGTCCATTTCGATGACTTGACAGTCACACGTTATTGGCCGAATGCAAACGCCTTTGACTGGGCCCTGTGGTGTATGTATGAGTCCTTCAGACCTGAGTGTTATGCCCTAAAAGATGAGTCACAGCCAGGAAAGTGAGTTGTTTGTGATTTTATCATCGGATGATAGTCCTGTTTCACAAGTCTGTTTGAAAAGGTGAAAAGGGCCTCCCGGGTGGCGCAGTGGTTAAGGGTGCTGTACTGCAGCGCCAGCTGGGTTCGCGCCCAGGCTCTGTCATAACCGGCCGCGACCGGGAGGTCCGTGGGGCGACGCACAATTGGCCTAGTGTCGTCCGGGTTAGGGAGGGCTTGGTCGGTAGGGATGTCCTTGTCTCATTGCGCACCAGCGACTCCTGTGGCGGGCCGGGAGCAGTGCGCGCTAACCAAGGTGGCCAGGTGCACAGTGTATCCTCCGACACATTGGTGCGGCTGGCTTCCGGGTTGGATGGCGCTGTGTTAAGAAGCAGTGCGGCTTGGTTGGGTTGTGTATCGGAGGACGCATGACTTTCAACCTTCATCTCTCCCGAGCCCGTACGGGAGTTGTAGCGATGAGACAAGATAGTAGCTACTACAACAATTGGATACCACGAAATTGGGGAGAAAAATGGGTAAAAAAAAAAAAAAGAATGTTAAAAAAAGAAGAAAAAAGAAAAGGTGAAAAGGAAACCAAAGCTTTGGGAGGAAAATCGTACCTAATATTTACAACTGTATTGTTATTTTGCGTTATCTAGTCATTAAATGAATGTCACATCTCCCATTTTAGAAATGACCATTATGTGTTGTGTATGTTTGTCAGGAGCCCCTCCATTATGGGCATACTAGTGGTTGATCGCCTGTTCTTTGAGGAAATTGGTGCTCTGGATGGTGGTATGAAGATCTATGGAGGTGAAAATGTTGAACTGGGCATCTGGGTAAGCCCCTCTGCTACAGTTTATGAATGAATGTTGGAAATCAAAGCAGACTTGTGTTTGCAGAATTGCTTTCTGTTCTTGAGTCGTTCAGTTTGAACAAACAAATCTACGTCCAACATCCAGACACTTCAGTCCATATCTATAGACTCATCCTTGTCTCTTGGTGTTTGGTGTGTCTAGGTGTGGCTGTGTGGTGGAAGTGTCGAGGTCATACCTTGTTCTAAAATAGCCCACATCGAGAGGGCCCATAAACCCTATCTCCCAGACCTGAGCATTACAATGAAGAGGAATGCTCTGAGAGTGGCTGAGGTCTGGATGGATGAATACAAACATAATGTCAACATCGCCTGGAACCTCCCACTGAAGGTACTGTACACAACAGACCATTCAACAAGTAGGTTTTGTAGTAGGTTTCCTGGGTGACTTGCTTGGTTATGGAGCTGTGAGTGATGCTAAAATGTTACTGTTGTTCTGGATACAGTGGGGCAAAAATGTATTTAGTCAGCCACCAATTATGCAAATTGTCTTTTATACTGATAACAAGTTCAAACAGGTGCCATTAATACAGGTAACGAGTGGAGGACAGAGGAGCCTCTTAAAGAAGAAGTTACAGGTCTGTGAAAGCCAGAAATCTTGCTTGTTTGTAGGTGACCAAATACTTATTTTCCACCATAATTTGCAAATAAATTCATAAAAAAATAATACAATTTGATTTTCTGGATTTTTTTTCTCATTTTGTCTGTCATAGTTGAACTGTACCTATGCCACCGATGCCCACAAATACCCCATAGAAGTCATAGGAAAGCCCAGTGTTCCCAAACAGGGACGGGTCATCAGAGCTGACCAGCATGAGGTGGCCCTCAGACATCAGCAAAGCTGCAGGGTGGTTCCTTAGGTCGGACACCAGCTTCAGCACCTGGTCATTGACACACAGGGATTCAGGGACAGCAACACTGATTTAACTCAATGGACTAATGACAACTGACACAGAGAAATCTAGAGTTACAGTTAAGATTAACTTTACTGTCATCAAACTGAAATACCCTACAGTGCAGCTTTTTTATTTAACCAATGGGAATTAGTTAATATTATGATGAGCACTGACAGACAATGTGGCATTTACCTGGTTTGAGATGGGGCATACTTCCACGGCCACGTTGTCTTTCCTGGAGAGCTCCTTTGCCAGTGGGTGGTGTGCCAAGGTATACCCATTGTCACAACTTCCGCCAAAGTTGGTTCCACTCCTTGTTCGGGCGGCGTTCGGAGGTCGACGTCACCGGCTTTATAGCCATCGCCGATCCACCTTTAATTTTTCCATTTGTCTTGTCTTGTTTTCCTACACACCTGGTTTCAATTCCCTCAGTATTAGACGTGTATATAACCATCTGTTCCCCCCATGTCTGTGTGGGGAGTTGTTTCGTGTATGTGCACGCTAGACTGGTTTGCGTTGAGTTATGTCAACGCATTTTGTGTTTAGTGTTCTTAGTGCCGTGTGTTTTGTGTTTTGTTCTCCGAAATAAAAGGCTCCTTTGGCTGCCCAACTTCTGCTCTCCTGCATCTGACTCCCTTACAGCCTGTTACGCATACCTAACACCCATTCCCAATACGTGTGGTGTTGAACAGTAGGGCATCCAGAATGCTTTCATCCACTTCAGTGCCCTCATGGTCTGCGAAAGTATGAATGCGTGCACACACACACACGTTATACTATAAGTGCATCACAATAATGTGCAGATACCGTAGATTTGTTTTTGTTCATTACACAATTGTTTTAAATCAATCATCTTATGCTTGCCAGTCTCTCCTGCATGAAATAAGTATGGCAGCGTGACTCCAAGCTCTGCAGGTCGAGAGCTTGACAACCTAAAACCACAACAGAACAGTTCACTTTACAATGTATGTCAAATAGACGGAATGTAATAAATACGTTTGTAAACATTGTATTAAATCAGGAAATTGTTTGTGTATTTATTTTCAGTAATGAGTGGACATAATGATTGGTTTTACCCCTCAAGAGAATTATCACCAGGTCGAATCCTGCAACAAGCTCTGGGAAATCCTTCTGCATCTGAATGGCCTCTTTTACAGCTGCTTTAACATCAGACACACTTAGAACCCTAAGGTGCACACAGGGGCAGTGCCAATCATTCTATTGTTTCCATTGCAACATGCTAGCTCAGTCAAGCACAGAGTGTCCGAAATGATTATGAATAGTATGTCTGTACTGTACCCAGGGACAGAAATGATGAGTTGAGCTCCCAGAAAGCCAGGGTGTTCAGCCACAAACTGGTGAGTGCCTTCCTGATAAGTCCTCAAGGACCAGGCTTTATCATGGTTGCTTCCAGCTCGTATTTCTGCAGGATGTGCAGAATAAAAACAGTTCAAAACACCAAAAACCCTTGGGGGAAGAAAAATAGCCTAGGTAACATGTAATTCCAGCCCACTACATTTCCCAATATACTTTCAATTAAGGCCCACAGTACGAACCCTTGATAGCCCAGTTCTTAGTTCCAGGTATGTGATGTTGTCATGAAACAGCTGTTCTAAGCCCTTGTAGAGAAAGTCTTTAAACACAGGAGCGTAGATGACCAGCCCAGCTATGGCCACGAATGCCATCTCAAATCTCTCCCACACTGCATCCTGGCTCGGGTAGGTAGTGTTTGGATCATCATTGGATAGTCTGAGGTTTTGCATCAAGCTGGAAAAACATCCAAAAATACAAACTACCCTTCCATGAATAAGAAAGTTGTCTTTTTGCTACTACATGTGTTCATTCACAGACACCTATTTGTACTGCTTGGCTTTGATGATATAGTGGACTGTCTGTAGGATCCGCCATGTTGGCTCCCAAGGTCTTCAACAGTTGCCAGTAGAGGCAGTCCCAGGTAGAAAATACGAACCGTACAGACCTGCCCCATGTGAAGCAGATGTAACAATGGGGCCTGTATGTGATGTTCTTCACCAGCCAATCAACCAGGGATGAGCTGTGGATGTGGAGGGCTGCCCCTGTGACCCAGCATAGAGAATGTACTAACCATACATAAATTGATGGAAAACATTTGTAGGGGGGTGGGACTGTATTACTGTGTTACCTTTGGGCATCATTTGCAGCAGGCTAAAGATGGGACTCCTATGGATGAGGCGCCGTGCCTTGAAGAAGTGAATGGCAGGAGGGAACTGGGCTGCAGCCATCTCTTGTTCTTTTAGCTTGTGAAGGTGTGTGTCGAGCCGCTGCTCTGCCCCTGTCAACTGCACACGGCCTCCTGTCTGCCTGGAGGCCTCCTGGTGCAACATCGTCTCCCTCTTACTGGGGTCCGGGGTCCTGTCACGTACTGTAACACAGCACATCACAACTGCCAACTGGAGGGTGATGTTATAGTTCCCTCTAGAGGGCAAAACCACCTTGTCCTGCAGTCATTGGAGGTTGGAAGAAGCGGCTGTGGAAATCCTTCTTGAGGAGGCCACTGATTCAACTAAATACTAGATTTTATTCAACAATGAATAAAGACTTTTTCAGAAATTGTCATTTAGAACACAAGGTACTACTGTAAACCTATACGCTGATGCTACAAGAGAAAATAGCACCAACGGATAGGGCTGCCGTGCTTCATGCTCTTAGGAAACATTATAATATTTAGTTTATGTATTATTTCTTGCATTATTAGCCCAGGAATTTGTGTTATTACATAAAGCCAGGGAGAACTTTTTGAAATCATTTAATTTTTTTTTTTAACATATTTTGCATTTCTCATCTCATATATATATATATATATATATATATAACCACACACAGTTGAAGCCGGAAGTTTACATACAATTAGGTTGGAATCATTAAAACTCATTTTTAAACCACTACACAAATTTCTTGTTAACAAAATATAGTTTTGGCAAGTCGGTTAGAAAATCTACTTTGTGCATGACACAAGTCATTTTTACAACAATTGTTTACAGACAGATTATTTCACTGTATCACAGTTCCAGTGGGTCAGAAGTTTACATACACTAAATTGACTGTGCCTTTAAACAGCTTGTAAAATTCCAGAAAATTATGTCATGGCTTTAGAAGCTTCTGATACGATAATTGACATCATTTGAGTCAATTGGAGGTGTACCTGTGGATGTATTTCAAGGCCTACCTTCAAACTCAGTGCCTTTTCGACTGATAACATGGGAAAATCAAAAGAAATCAGTCAGGACCTCAGAAATGTTTTGGTAGAATTGCAAAATTCTGATGAGCGTACTTTGGTGCAAAAAGTACAAATCAATCCCAGAACAACAGCAAAGGATCTTGTGAAGATGCTGGAGGAAACAGACACAAAGCTATCTATATCCACAGTAAAATGAGTCCTATAATGACATAACCTGAAAGGTATGTATTGTTAGATGTTACTGCACTGTTGGAGCTAGAAACACAAGCATTTCGCTACACTCGCAATATCATTTGCCAAACACGTATGTGGCAAATAAAATTTGATTTCTAAGAACAATGAAACACAGCAATGAACAGGAATGTTCAGATAATCATACAATTTCAGTCAAACAATTGAATGCAACCAACGTTTACATTAATAAATGATACTTACAAATGAAAAGCAACAGAAGGAAAGTATTGTACACTTCCCTTATCCACTTTCTTCTTCTTAAGTGTGTAAACCTCTCAATAAACTACCCCAGTACTATGCTATTTAGTCTGAGTTGACAGGCTCACAATACCATTGTGGTATACCCACTTATTTAATGGTTGTTGCTAGTCAGCAGAATGCAGACCACAAATGTCGCATGTCATGAGATTCTCTGGAGGGGCTATGGATGATTCACTTTAATAAATAAGAGACTATAGTGCAACTCCTGTCACCAAAAAAATGTGGCACGATAGAGAAATCTGTAAGTCAAAAAAAGAGCCGGCAACTGATACTATTGATTTAAACTTTATAACATTTTCACAATAACCTCTTAACATTTTGATCCTTCCTTGTTTCATGATACAACAGCAAAGACATATCAATAACTTAATTGGATTCAACAAGGACATAGTTGGTCTTCAATGTTTTTCCAGCATCACTTCATTTAAATTGTGATAGATGGGAGCAAATAGCGATGGGTGAGTCAATGCTATATGCAATGTTTTATATTTTTTCAAGAGAGGAAGATGTTAGATGAAATAAGGAACCGATACAAGATGCATTGGCTACAATAGACTCCCACAGTGGAGCTGTCATAATACCCATAAAACCTAACGGTCAAACAATGAAATGGTTCCAATAATTTCCCCACCATGTTTTCCCCTTAGGTCATTTTAGAAACACTTACAATAAGGGCTGTATTTTGTGTAGGCTTACCATGGGTTGACATGTTGTTAACCATGTACATTTCTGGGACAAGGTGATTTATCAATATATTCAACTCTATTTACTCTCAAATCCGAGATTATAACATTTGCCTAGATTCGTCAGTCTCGTCCCGATCATCATGGCATTTGTAGTTCTTTCTTATAGCCACATTTGATTTTTTTAGGTTAATTCAAGTCACCTTGTCCTAGAGAGATTTACACAGTTATAAAAACACCACACCAAGGTAAGCCTACATGAAACACAGCCCTTATTTTGAGTGTTTCTAAAAATCCCCTATGGGAGAAATGTATGGTGAAAAAACCATTGGAACCATTTCCTTGTTTGACTGCTAGGTTTTATGGGAATTATGACTCATACTGTGGTACTCTGTTTCTCTCATGCAGCCTGATCCAATCAGACTGAAATGATTACTGTCCAGCCAATCATAATAAAGATGACTGCGGTGTGTAAACCAAGATCCCAAGTGGAGCAGCAGATCCATTACCACTGTGCAAAAGTTACTCCTCCTACTCACATCTGCAATGAAGTTCAACTTTTATACTATCCCAAGATGCACAGAAATACAACAATACATGACAAAACAACAAAATGGTGTCTTTTCCATTTTTAACTGTGTTTTTTGAATTCTTCTCACAGACACAGGAATGGTAATTTTCACACAACAGAAATAAATAACTCCTCTTCAAGACGATGGATGGAGACACTCAGTCCAAAAACTTGCGGTTCTGGTTCTGACCAAAGAGAGCCACTCGAATCTCAGGCATCATCTGAGCAGAAAGACAGACACTGGATTAGTGCCAAGCTGAACCTCATGAAAAACAGGGCCAAACTATATCTGAGAATTTGCAGTACAATCATGTGCAAAACTTCACACAGCGTATTCATCTAAGGAATCTTGGTAAGCCGATAGCTTTATGCAAGGATATTCACACTGTTGGTTGTTTATATTGGAAAAATGTCAATTAACTAGATGTGCTAGCTGTTCATAGTGCCACTATAGTTCCTGTGAGACTGTCCATGTGCCCTTACCTGCTGAGCCATGAGGTCCAGTCTGCTCTCTAGGGTGTTGGACACCTTGATCTTCCCATCAGCATTGTAGATTTCAATACCTCCAGAACTGAAAGAGACACACAAACATCTTTGAATTAACTCATGAACCCTTGACTTACACCTTAGAAAGACCACAGAAGAAAATTGTGTGTTAATCAATCAATACTAATTCAAAGTAAAACTTATTTGAAATGAATGGGTTCACATTGAGACAAGAGACTGTCCTCTTACATGTCTGGAGACAGGAAGTTGTCCTGGTCGATGCGAACCTCAATATTGTTCTTC
Source organism: Oncorhynchus keta (assembly GCF_023373465.1). NCBI lineage: Eukaryota > Metazoa > Chordata > Actinopteri > Salmoniformes > Salmonidae > Oncorhynchus > Oncorhynchus keta. The sequence goes on from NC_068453.1 coordinate 18,767,712, forward strand.
ACTGCTGCTTTATAGACGGGAATAGTCTTCTGGATAGCCGCCTGAATAGGAATACAACATATAAATCATGCATCAACCCGGTATACAAGGAAATACACTTGGAACAACATTGAACTGTTACCAAGTGAAAATGATCATTCTAACCTGAAGCACCTGCAGGTCCTGTTTACGACAGCGGATGGTCACTTTGGTCTCAAGAAGCTGATAGAAACCCTAATATTAAACAGAGCGACAGACACATTCAAAACATTTGCATCAAATAAAGTGAAACTCACCGCACAATGCCTTTGACCTAAACAACATGCAGGCCTATGTAAATGCATACTGACATGTTTGCATGAGTGTAACTGATAGACGCTACTGAATGTAAAATGTAACGTGAATGTAGGCCTAGAGTAATAGTTTTCTGTTTCTCTCAGCGTTGTGTTCTATTGGTCTTATTTTACATGCATGTCGTTCTCCTTGAGCCGTTCTTGTCGATTTATGTTCTGTATTATGTCATGTTTTATGTTCTGTGTGGACCCCAGGAAGAGTAGTTGCTGCTTTAGCAATAGCTAATGGGAAACCCAATAAAACACTAAAACTGTGTCAAGGACAAGTATTGCATTATTACAAAAAAGGCCTCACCTGCAGAACCAGCCCGTCCATCAGTGCTGGGTACCTGGCTGGGTCCTTGGCTACGTTGGCCAGCCGTTGACGCGCCTCGCTCAACATTTCCTGAGGACACACATTGAGGGTTAGCCTATTATTGACATGGAATGCATTGCTGTAGCAGAACATCATGCCTCTGGCCAAGACAAATTAAACTTACTGAAATCATGTCGTCGCGAGCCTTTAATACCTTCAGACGAGCCTGGTTCATTAGGTTAGACATTTGACTACAGAGGAAGAGAGGTAAGTAAACCTGTGGCACAGGACCACATCACAAGTCGAAGCAGTTGTAAGTTATAGCTACTGTAACATATACTGTGCTTGTTACAATGAATGAGCTGCTGAATGTGACTTCAAATTTAGAATACTTAAAAAAGGAAGTTGTGTGTCAGACAAATTCCTCATCAGAGAAAGAAGAGATTGAGGAAGTCTCTGAGGGAGCTGAGACCAGCAGCAACACTGCCTGAGCTGTAAAGAAAAAGAGTGACAAACATTTTCTTCTGCTGCTCGATCTGCTTCTCTTTCTTCTCGTAATACTCCATGATCTTCAACCTCTGGGTCTGCACCAGACGGCCCTTCTCGATGTTGAACTCCTCTTCCGCCTGCAGGGGGAGACACTTGTCACTCAGAGTATGCAATTAGAAGGCCCTGTCTTTATGAGGATACATTTTAAGAAGCATTGAACCAGTAGAACTGTTAAAAGGTACTAAATTGATTGCTTTAATTCAGTAAATTCTCATGTCTTAGGGGAGTGATCATGCTTTCTTATTTCAGTTGAATGTGCCTATGCAAATCGTTTGTGTTTGCTGAAAACACACAATGTGTATGTGCTGAACTATGCCAGTCACTTGTGAATAAGCACTGTACCTTGGCATCAATTTCTTCTGCCTTCTCATTGGCCTCCTGCTCAATGAAGGCCATCATGTGTTTGATCTATACAGGGGGATAGAACAGTGTGAATTAGAGATGGTTTGACAGTATAAAGACTCACCACATTAGGTATGCTTTCCAAGTCATGTTTCATACTGAAGAGAGTCAAGAGGCAGACTTAGAAAGCTTCATTGCTTACATTTCTGTTTCATCATTTTCATCTAACAAAACTTGTTTCTAAACCATAAGCTACAGAGGGAAATGTAATTATGAAGCCTCCTAATCTATTCTGCTTTATATACAGTGCATGAGAAGGGTTGGTGAGACAAGACACCCAGGATCACTCAAGTTCCTCCGCTGACCATGGGTTTTACCATCATGTGACCATATATTGCATCTCTACCTCACAAATACAGCACTGAGTAAATGTATTGTGCAATAAGATGTCTCAATTAAATGTATTAACAATTAAACATCCTAATTATACTAGACATTGTGATTGTATTTTAGTAGAAGTATTTCTGATTTATTTTCAAGGACAACCTTGGCATAATACAATCACAATTATGCTCCTTACAAATATACAGTTGCAAACATTTATAATTGGAAAGGAAAAATGCCTTAATATAGCAGAAGTTGGATTAAGGTTAAAAGGCTGTAATTGCAATGTACCTGCTTCTGAACGTCGGCATCGCTGAGCGCCATGGTTGCAGCAGTCTAGTATCTTGTTTCCTTGAATAAAATATAAACACCGTGATTTAAATACAATAAATGCAACATGGTTTTCAATATTGTAAATCCTTTAGTGCGATGTATCAATCAATTCATTAAATACCAGTGAAATACAGCCAGAAATGTATGGATTAATCGTTGTAGTCGTGACTAAAGACGTCTACGCTGGATCAGCTGATTTTCAACGTCACATGATGTTTACTTCCGGTCTCACCCACCAGTAACACGAGTGATGAGCAAACACGACTGGCACTGTATATCATGCCTGCTACGTTAAGTTAGGGGTATATATTAACAAAAACGAGTGAGTGCAGTGGATACATTTGTAAAATATCTAATAAACAGTGATGGAAAAAGTACCCAATTGTCATACTTGAGTAAAAGTAAAGATACCTAAATGACTCAAGTAAAAGTGAAAGTCACTTGTACACAAATGTACTTACGTATCAAAAGTAAAAGTATAAATAATTTCGAATTCCTTATATTAGGCAAACCAGACGCTACCATTTTATTTTACACTCAAACATCATTTACAAATGAAGCATTTGTGTTTGTTTAGTGAGTCTGCCAGATCAGAGGCAGTAGGGATGACCAGGGATGTTCTCTTGATAAGTGCCTGAATTGGACAATTTTCCTGTCCTGCTAAGCACTCAAAACGTAATGAGTACTTTTGGGTCTTAGGGAAAATGTAAAGAGTAAAAAGTACATTATTTTCTTCAGGAATCTAGTGAAGTATAAGTAAAAGTAGTCAAAAATATAAATTGTAAAGTAAAGTACAGATACCCCCCAAAAATACTTAAATAGTACTTCAAAGGAAGTATTCAACCCCTTTGTTATGGTAAGCATAAATAAGTTCAGGAGTAAACATTTGCATAACAAGTTCCATGGACTCACTCTGTGTGCAATAATAGTGTTTAACATTGTTTTTTAATGACTACCTAATCTCTATATCACACACATACAATTATATGTAAGGTCACTCAGTCGAGCAGTGAATTTCAAACACAGATTCCACAAAGACCAGTGAGATTTTCCAATGCCTTGCACAAAAGGGAACCTATTGGTAGATGGGTAAATATAAAAAAGCAGATGTTGAATATCTATTTGAGCAGGGTGAAGTTATTAATTAAACTTTGGATGGTGTATCATTACACCCAGTCACTACAAAGATAGAGGCATCCTTCCTAACTCAGTTGCCGGCTAGGAAGGAAACCGCTCAGGTATTTCACCACGAGGCAAATGGTGACTTTAAAACTGTTACAGAGTTTACTGGCTGTGATAGGAGAAAACTGAGGATGGATCCACATTATAGTTACTCCACAATACTAATACAAATATTATAAAAACATGCATCCTGTTTGCAATAAGGCACTAAAGTAAAACTGCAAAGAATGTGGCAAAGAAATTAACATTATGTCCTGAATACAAAGTGGTATGTTTGGGGCAAATCCAACACAACACATTTCTGAGGACTATACATATTGTCAAGCATGGTGGTGTCTGCATCATGTTGTATGCCTGTCATCGGCAAGGACTAGGGAGCTTTTTAGGATAAAAAATAAACACAATAGTGTTAAGCACAGGTAGAAAAAAACACAAGGCCAAATATACACTGGAGTTGCTTACCAAGATGACCTGTAATGTTCCTGAGTGGCCTAGTTACAGTTCTGACTTAAATCACCTTGAAAAATCTATGGCAAGACTTGAAAATGGCTGTATAGCAATGATCAACAACCAACTTGACAGAGCATAAAGAATGTTAAAAAGAGTATTTCGCAAATTTTGACAATCCAGGTGTGCAAAGCTCTTAGAGACTTACCCAGAAAGACTCACAGCTGTAATCATTGCCAAAGGCAGACACTTCCAGATGGCAGACAGTCATTCACTGTGCTGTAGAAGGAAAGAATCCAGAATGAGTCAGAACCAGAATGGAAACTCTGTGCTATTTTTAACATGTATTGACTCAGGGGTATGAATACTTACGTAAATGAGATATTTCTGTATTTAATTTTCAATGCATTTGTAAACATTTCTAAAAACATGTTTTCACTTTGTCTTTATGGGGTATTGTGCGTAGATGAGAGAAAAACATATATTTAATCAATTTTGAATTCAGGCTGTAACACAACATAATGTGGAATGAGTCAAGGGGTATGAATACTTTCTGAATGCTTGTATTAAATTAAATAAAGCTGTCAAGCATGGACTTCTCACTGAAATTGTTTCTCAAATGTTAATATTTTAAATGATTTGATACATAATTGTAGCTAATATGATAAAAATTAGAAGGAAATCAATTGTGGATAAAGTCAACATTAGTGGAGGCTGGTGACAGGAGCTATAGGAGGATGGGCTAATTGTAATGGCTGGAATGGAATGAAAGGAACGGTATCAAACACATCAAACATATGGAAACCACATGTTTGACTCTGTCCAATTTATTCCATTCCATCCATTACAATGAACCCATCCTCCTGAAGCTCCTCCCACCAACATTTATTTAAAGGATTTTCGTAATAATCCTCAGGAAAAAATTAGCACGCTGCAGACTGACTAGGTAGTCAATGGTGCAGACCATGGTGCTTGCCAGTAGATGATGCTAGAGGGTTAGAGGAATTCCATAAAAATAGCACAGAGTTTCCATTCTGGTTCTGACTCAGTCTGCATTCTTTCCTTCTACAGAACAGTGAATGACTGTCTGCCATCTGGAAGTGTGTCAGAAAACTTTGGCCAACTGCCTGTGACAGCACTACCCTCTCTGCCTCCTCTGTACTGTTAACTATTGTGTCACTCAGAGGTTTTTCACTGACTTACAGCTAGTTAGGTCTACCCAGTGCAAGACAATAGGCATAATAGAAGGCAGAGCTATTTTACCAAGCTGGCACAATGATGAAGTAATCAATCACTTTGCATGCTGCAATTCTATAGCAGCCTCTTACAAATGGAATATATTTATTTTTCACTCCATAAAACACGCATGGCCACATTGTAGCCAACTGTTATGTCATAGTCTGGGCACTGGACAGGGGATGGAGAAAGAGAGAGTGGGAGAGAGAGTGGAAGAGTGAGATAGAGAGAGGGGGGGGGGGCTGCTGTGTCCTGTGGAGCAGCTGGTAGTCCATTGCTAACTACAGCGTGTATGTCACCCTCTTGTTGCTGTGTCCTCAGCCCTGACTTTCTGTCCGAGTGCACGTCTCTTACTCTATTTCAACATCTGTCTCTCACCTACAACTTTCAACACTTTACAGAGAGGAGCCAGGTAAGAAAGACACTTATTTTATTCTGCTTTTAATTAATGGAATGCAAGGCCGCATCACAGGATATCTTGTTGTTGTTTTAGGGCAGGGCTCCCCTACTCTGTTCTTGGAAAGCTACCATCCTGTAGGTTTTTATTCCAACCTTAATCGAGCGCACCTGACTCTTATAATTAGCTGGTTGATACGACGAATCAAGTTAGTTACAACTTGGGTTGGAGCGAAAAATCTACAGGAGGGTACCTCTCTAGGAACAGGGTTGGAGAGCCCTGTTTTAGGGGAATTGTGGTGTGTGAGTGTATACTACTGTAGTAGTATTAGTAGGACATAATAGTACACACAAGTAGTAGTAATATATGTAGTTGAGGGGAGAGGGCCTTGTAAAAGCTTGCTTTGTTAAACCAATATAGAAGGAATTTATATCAGCCATCATGGAGCTCTTTGATGTTATAAAGGGCACAACTCCAAGAAGTTTTAAGTTTTAACCATGTGTATCACCTGTCAACATAAACAGGTCTGTTTCTCTGGGTGTTGTTTGATGGTTGTCATTAGTAACTGATTAAACAACAGGGACAGGACTATGTTCGAAGTCTTGTGTCCAGCTAACTTGTCATTGACATCAGAAAATACTAGCTTATGTGCGGCCTTTCCTCAAGTGTGTGTGTCTGTGTCCGTACGTCCCTGTGTATATGTTTGTGTGTGCACATGCGTGTGTGTGTCTGTTGTCATGTGTCTGTTTCTAGAAATCCAATCGGCTAAGATCATCAGATGGTTCACGAGGGGCTGAGAGTGTGTCGTTTCCTCTGTCTGACATTCAGACTGACCTTTTATCTCTGGGGCTCTGATATCATGACCATTAGTCTCTGACATCAGTACCATGGGTATCTGATACTATGGGGAAGAGAACAAACCTGGGTTCAAATACTATTTGAAATCATTGCAAATACTTAATCTGGGTTTGATTGAACTTTCCTGGCGCAATGGAGCCAATAGAATAGTCGCAAACGTGCAAACCCCGTCCATCTGGCACTCCAGACAGACTAAACCAAACACTAAATGTATCTGAAAGATTCCAAATAGTAATTGAAAACAGGTCTGGAAAGGAGTGGGACTCCACATTATAGGGATTCGTTTTAATTAAACTCTGTGGGGGTTAAAAGCCATTGTCAGGGGGTGGATCATTGGAAACCTATAACTCAAAGAGTGAATGAGTCTTATTGGACAGATTAAGCAATTAATATGCTTTAGAACAGGTACTGTACAGTAACCTTCCACATAAACACGTTTGTGGATATCTGCCTATAGGTCTGCTCTGTACCTTGCAGGGAGAGCGTGATCACCATGTCACTGGTTTCCCTTGTGCCAAAATGCCTAGTAACATACACCTGGCAGGCCTCGATGTTAGAGAGAGGGCAGCTTTCTCGGCATGCTTACAGTTTACACTCAGCTTTAGCCAACAGATATTTAATCCACGGTCTCTGCTGATGTGCCTCTCAGAGACAGTCCATCTCAGGACAAACACACAATGCGTTCTGTAACTGTGCAGAGGAACACAAGTAGTACGGCACAAGTGCATGAGCTGTTTGATCATTCATTGTCGATCAAATCAGGAAATATTTATCATAAACATGGATAAAGGTGACCTCTATGTCCTCTGCCACTGTGGTTCTATGCTTTTTCATTATGTAATAAACAGCTCTGACTTGATCTCAGTGTTTTGACTCTGTGCCTGGGATGAGATTTACATGCATAATGATTAATCAGGGTCACTCAGTGAAGGACATATGTATTCAATCTCAATATACAAGGAATTAACAATTACATACAGGTGGCATTTAAATGGAAATGATGGACTGAACGACAAGGGGACAATAAGAGGGTGAGGAGTGGGTGTTGGGGGAATACAGTGCCCTCAAAGTATTCAGACCCCTTGACTTTTTCCACATTTTGTTACATTACAGCCTTTTTCTAAAATGGATTTAAAAAACATTCTACACACAATACGCCATAATGACAAATACCTTATTTACATAAGTATTCAGACCCTTCGATATAAGACTTGAATTTTCAGTTTAGGTGCATCCTATTTCCATTGATCATCCTTGATATGTTTCTACAACTTGTTTGGAGTCCACCTGTGGTAAATTCAATTGATTGGACATGATTTGGAAATGCACACATCTGTCTATATAAGGTCCCACAGTTGACAGTGCATGTCAGAGCAAAAACCAAGCCATGAGGTCGAAGGAATTGTCCGTAGAGCTCCGAGACAGGATTATGTCGAGGCACAGATCTGGGGAAGGGTACCAAAAAAAATCTGCACCATTGAAGGTCCCCAAAAACACAGTGGCCTCCATCATTCTTAAATGGAAGAAGTTTGGAATCACCAAGACTCTTCCGAGAGCTGGCCGCCCAGCCAAACTCAGCAATCTGGAGAGAAGGGCCTTGGTCAGGAAGGTGACCAAGAATCCGATGGTCACTCTGAGAGAGCTCTAGAGTTCCTCTGTGGAGATGGGAGAATCTTCCAGAAGGATAGCCATCTCTGCAGCACTCCACCAATCAGGCCTTTATGGTAGAGTGGCCAGACAGAAGTCACTCCTCAGTAAAAGTCACATGACAGCCCACTTGGAGTTTGCCAAAAGGCACATAAACACTCTCAGACCACGAGAAACAAGATTCTCTAGTCTGATGAAACCAAGATTGATCTCTTTGGCCTGAATGCTAAGCACGTCTGGAGGAAACCTGGTACCGTCCCTACAGTGAAGCATGGTGGTGGCAGAATCATGCTGTGGGGATGTTTTTCAGCAGCATGGACTGGGAGACTAGTCAGGATCTATAAAAAGATGAACGGAGCAAAGTACCGCGAGATCCTTGATGAAAACCTGCTCCAGAGTGCTCAGTCTGGGGCAAAGGTTCACCTTCCAACAGGACAACGACCATAAGCACACAGCCAAGACAACGCAGGAGTGGCTTTGGGACAAGTCTCTGAATGTCCTTAAGTGGCCCAGTCAGAGCCTGGACTTGAATCTGATCGAACATCTCTGGAGATCTGAAAATAGCTGTGCAGTGACGCTCCCCATCCATCCTGACAGAGCTTGAGAGGATCTGCAGAGAAGAATGGGAGAAACTCCCCAAATACAGGTGTACCAAGCTTGTAGCGTCATACCCAAGAAGACTTGAGGCTGTAATTGCTGCCAAAGGTGCTTCAACAAAGTACTGAGTAAAGGGTCTGAATACTTATGTAAATGTGATATTTCAGTTTATTTTATTTTATATAAATTAGCAAACATTTCTAAAAAATGTGTGTTTGCTTATTATGGAGTATTGTGTGTAGATTGATGAGGGGGGAAAGCAATTGAATCAATTTTAGAATAAAATTGTAACATTACAAAATGTGGAAAAAGTCAAGGGGTCTGAATACTTTCTGAATGCACTGTATTTTTCCGACCTCTAACGTTTTGTGCAAGTGCAATGCGTTGTGTCCTCTGTTTTACTGTGTGAGACATTTTCAACGACACAACTGCAGTACTCCATTCGTGCTGGGTTTGTAAAAATCCCTTCTCCTCTATATCCCCACTCTCAACCACACGTCATGTCATGTGGAATCTCTGGAATAGCTTCCGCTCCTGGCTGACATGGAAATACCTATATAGGGCCTATACATAGTCAGACCTGTGAGGGTCAGGCTATACATAGAAAAGAATGCTGCAACACGGAACAGAGGGTGCTACTTTTTCCACACAGAACTTGATCGGTCCACGTCACTGAAGGACATCTTCTAATATGTTGGTTAACCTTTTCCAGGGACCACAGCTATGAGATAGCCTAGTCCCAGATCGGTTTGTGCTCTTGCCAACTCTATTGCTGCCATTTTCAAGCCAAACAATTCCATAAGTAGTTGGCAAGAGAGCAGAAACAGACCCTATGAGATTCTGTGTCATTAAAACACACAATCGTTCTAGCAACTATTAAGTAGTTATAAAGGTTTTATATTCAACACACTACAGTTGATGAATTTATTGTTGATTTTAGGAATTTACTTTATTTTTTGAACAATATTATCCAATATGTTTTCATGTTAATGGTTGGTTGTCTGTTGTGTCTCTCTAGTGGCCGGTTTTCAGTCTGGAGGGCAAGGTCCCAGCAGTGTCCAGAGGGGATGACAGTGGTGAGGTCAGTTCCCTGTCTGGAGAGCAGAAGCCTGATTGGCTGGGCCTTGCCACGCTGCAGCTGAGCCAGGGAGACAGTGGCGGGTCTGGCCCCTGGCAGACAGAGAGCAGCCTGGTAGAGTCCTGGTCCACCGTGGGAGACATTATGGACACCGAGGACACCAAGAGCCTGGACAGCAGCGACGGAGTGGTCCACCTAGCTGAGGAGCGCAGCGAGAACCACTCCTCCATCTCCGACATGGTCCACCTAGCTGAGGAGCGCAGCGAGAACCACTCCTCCATCTCCGACATGGTCCACCTAGAGCGGGAGGAGGAGGAGATGCTGGGAGAGGAGGAGGAGGAGGAGGAGGACGGGAGCCTGGGGGAAGAGGAGGAGCTGCAGGCCAGTGTGATGAGTGTGCTTGGGGGAGAAGGAGAACTGGCTGAGCTCAGGGAAGAGGAGCTGGACACCCAGGAATTATTACCTTCATCTGAGGTGTCAGCTGACCACCAAGAGACTATGGATTTAATGATGTCTGTGGCTGAGGAGCTATTTGTCCAAGAGGAGCCTGCTGAAGTATCCCACGCCACCACCGTCTCTATGCCCATGCCAGTTTGGAAGCTAGAGCCCCCCTCTGCCTCCTCTACTCCTGTCCCCTCAATACCTACACTATCTGAGTTACATTCAGAACTCCAATACTCTATGCAGGAGCAGCTCCACCCTCCCCCGGTCCTCGGACCAGGAGCACCACAGCCACCAGATGAGAGACAAACTAACAGCCAACCAGAGTCCTCGGTCTCGCTCCACGCTGCCCAGGAGACACAGGAAATCCCACCAGTGACGCAGGAGGTTCCGCCAGAGAAGACAGAGGCTAAGCCTGCTACATGGCTCCCTGCCACTGAGCTACCTGTGCTGCTGTGTGGGGGCGCTGTAATGGTGGCTATTGTGGGAGTGTTAGCTTATGGGGCTGTGGCCTACTGCAGAAAGTAGCAAACCCCTAACCTGTGAACCCCAGCAGCCATATAACCCAGGTCGTTTCAAATCTACTCTAAACTATTCCACCAAGTACATACTGGATTTTACACAATGAATTTCTTTGCATCTATGTAGTATTATGAAGGTTGGTTGCATTTTTTTATCTATTTCCTGTGCTAACTCAGTTCACAGAAGAGCTCAGGAGATTTGGAAGAGCAATACTTTTGGTTTCTCTGTAAATTCACAGGACATTACACTTAAAATATCTTAAAAATCAGATCTTTGTTTGTTGTTTATTTTTTGTCCCCGTCAATGCACTATAAAATAAAACCGCACACACACGCACAGACACACACACACACTAATTATGACTATAGTTGAGCCACTTCAAGGGGTATTGTATAATTGCTTGTTCTGTGTCACTGTGGGCAAACTCAGTGACTATGTTAGTTTTTGATCAAATGTATTCGTGGATATTCATCTGTGTAGTGACTCAGCTACAAATCAGCAAAGGGCCAAAGCTTATGTAGCAGCTGTGGATATCTGGGCTTAAAGTAATGACTCTGCACTGCCCTCTGGTGCTCAGTTTGCTGTAATACAGAACAACAGCTGCAATTTGTCTACGCACTGTAGAGATGGATTTCCGGTTTAACATGGCAGATCAATAAAGGTCTTCTGCAAGCCCTAGAGAATTGAATGCACTCAGATTATGCTCTGTGCTCCAATATTTTCCGACATTGGCCGCTGTGGGGGAAATAGATTTGATAAGCAAATGTCCCTTTGCCATTTTTATTCCTTGTGAAACACACTATGGTTACTCAGCAAACATTCCCAACCTTAATTCTTGCTCTGTTATAAAAAGTAATAAATGTTAACACTTTCTATGAAGTACATACATATACCGTTTTTTCTTTCAACTGAAGGATTGACTAAATTAGATGTATTATTGTAATTTTCTGACATGGTGTGATGTGTCTTTACTACCTCCTAGTGGCCATGTGTTGAACAGTGTTTCCTGTTGTGGATATAATTATAAGTGACTCATGTTCACATTTCCATATCCATGGATTCACTGGCTAAAACTTCAAATGGAAAGAGTAGAAATATCGTTATTAATTCTGTATTATTTCATTTGAAATTATATCTAAAACAATCTCAGAGATATACATCATATTTTTTCCTATATAGCACGTGATTACATTTTCTCTATGCATGTTGGACCACAAGCCAAAGGTTATCTACCCTGTTGACATTGACTGTCTCAAATTCATTAATTCTCCGTTAATAGGAACCAGTGGCATCTACAGTTACTTTGATATAGTGAGAGAAAAAGACATTCTTGCAGAAAAAAATGATACAAAATAACAAAAGAAACTCAACATCCATAATCTAAATATATGCCCTGACCAGAGCATGATCTCACCGATATAGTATTACAACCCTGTTGCCTCACAAACTTTATTCCACAGATCTAATCTGTGTCAGTGGCTTTAGTACTTCTTGATTTTCATTGAGTGCCAGTAAATAAAGAAGTTGAATAGGTGTCGACCGTGTTGCGGTTACACTGCCCTTCCCTCATTGGTGTTGATATAAATAGACCTTTTCAATAGAGCCTGCAGAGAAGGGGAAGAAAAATGCTTCTTTGTTTGAAGAGATAAAGCGCCCTCATGGCTGCTTTATGATTAAATGTAAACACCTTGGCACAGACACGCACTCATACACACCCACGCACGCACAGAACGCTCTCAGGTAAATATTTCAACCCCATTCTTCCTGCTATGGGTTAATTGTTAGAACTATAGCTGTGATGTTTTAATCAAAATATGTACTTGATCACAATCTATACAAAAACATTTAGTAAATAGAGGGAGTCAAGAGAGCCTGCATTATTGGTTGCATGGTTGTTGTTTTTGATTTATAGTTTACTTTTGACAGAAGTTTGACCATGTTAATGTGTGCAATGGAAAGAAATCTAGAAGCGGAGAACGTTTAGGCACTGTGGTTTCTAGCACTCGAGCAATGCTTAGTCACCTAGAGGAAACCCCACACAAGCACACACACATCTATACACACGCACACACATGCACACAAAAACTGTCTAGTTATATAAATGTACGGTCTAGTTCAGTGAGTGTAGACAGCGGTTTTACAGTATATGCCATTGTGTAGGCAAGGGATACGGATAGATATAATCTGTGCATCTTTATTGCATTGTGACCATAATCTTTTAATCTACCCATCCAGGCAAGATCACCGCTGTATTCACACTCAGCGAACCTGAAAGGGGAACTTCAGGAGTCAATCCGTTGATATTTAAAACGTATGTTGGCAGCATCTAAGAAATTAACTTCTCAAAAATCCCTTGTTTATTTGGAGAGGGAGGAGTTGGGATTTGCGGACAAGACAAATACTTATACTTGAACTATGAATCATTAACGATAGCTTTTATGACATAATGCATAGATCAGTTCCACAGTTCCAGTCAATCAACACATATCTATTTATAAAAAATTGTGATAGCTGTACAGCATATGGTTGCAACAGTGACCAGACGGTGTGGCTCACATTGATTTACTGAAATATTTACTAATTATGTTAATTAATCTCAAAAAGGTTCAATCTATGTAATCGACTCACAGCAAATTATAGTTGCAGTACTTATGTATTGTATTTTTATTATTTTTATCATCACTTAGTTTGTTTAATGCTTTGAAGTATCAAGGGTGAAAATTAAATCAACAAATGCTGTTAAAAATATAGAAATTGTGGTGAGTACGTTAGCAATCCCTAGTGGTTCAGAGGGTGCAATCACGTTACACAAGGTTTTAACAGGTGCAGATGATTCCATCATTAGAATTAGGGAAGTATGGTTTTTAATCATTTACTTTTCAGTCCCCTGCTGAAATCAACACTCATCACGTATTGTGTTTGTCTTAGGCATACAGTAATATCCATTACAAGTCAGGATAAATCATCAACATTGTATCAATTCTAAGACCAACAGATTGCTAATCTAGTGAAATACAGATCAACTATTTACCAGACATGATGCAACACTTTTCACTACTTTTGATAGATCAGGAGCCATCCCGCGTGTCCATAATAACTTACTATGAAAAAAGGCTAGATGGGCTAAAGGCCATATGGAGCTTATACTCAGGCTTTAGAATGGGAAACTAATAGGGGTTTTATCACTTGATGTCAATGACTACAGTTTGGTTACAGATACAGTGCCTATAGAAAATCTACACCTCCTTAGATTTTCTTCACGTTTTATTATGTTATAAAGTGTGATAAAAAAAATAATTGAATTGTACTTTTTTTGTCAACGATCTACACATATTCTGTAATGTCAAAGTGGAAGAAAAATGTAATTTTAAAAAAGATGAATGAAAAATAAAACACTAATATACCTTGATTAGATAAGTATTCACCCCTTAAGTCAAAGCATGTTAGAAACACCTCTCGCAGCGATTACAGCTGTGACTCTTTCTGGGAAAGTCTCATAAAAACGTTGCACACCTGGATTGTGCAATATTCCCACATTATTCTTTTCAAAATTCTTCAAGGTATTGGGGATCATGGCTAGACAGCGATTTTAAAGTCTTCCCATAGGTTTTCAAGCATATTTAAGTCAAAACACTCACTGTATTCTTGGTTAGCAACTCCAGTGTAGATTTGGTTATTGTCCTGCTGAAAGGTGAATTCCTCTCTCAGTGTCTGGTGGAAAGCAGATGAAGCAGGTTTTCCTTCAGGATTTTGCCTGTGCTTAGCTCCATGCTGTTTATTTTCATCCTGAAAAACATCCCAGTCTTTGCCAATGTCAAGCATACCCATACCATGATGCAACCACCACCATGCTTGAAAATAAGGAGGCAGTTACTCAGTGATGTGTAGGATTTTCTACAAACATAAGGTTTTGCATTTAGGCCAAAAGTGTATTCCTTTGCTGTGTTTTTTTTCTTCAGGATTACTTTAGCGCCTTGTTGAAAACAGGATGCATATTCTGTATATTTTATTCTTCTTTTCGCTCTATCATTTAGGTAATTATTGTGGAGTCACTACAACATTGACCCATCCTGTTTTCTCCCATCACAGCCATTGAACTCTGTAGCTGTTTTAAAAATCATCAATGGCCTCGTGGTGACATCCCTAAGCAGTTTCCTTCCTGTCCTCAGTTCAGTTCAAAAGGACGACTGCATCTTTGATGTGTCTGGGTGGTTTAATACATCATCCACAGCATTACTATTAACTTGACCATGCTTAAAGATATATTCAATGTCTGATTTGTTATTGTTGCCCATCTACCAAGCACTGACCTTCTTTATTAGGCTTTCAAAAATCTCCCTGGTGTTTGTATTTGAATATGTGCTTGAAATGCAACGACTATATTTTAGTTATTCAATTTTATTAATTTGTAAAAATGTGTAGAATTTTCTTTTCACTTTGACATTATGGAGCATTTTGCATAGATCAATGACAAAGAATGACAATTAAATCTATTTCAACCCCACTTTACAGCGCATCATATTGTGAAAATAAAGTGAAAAGGAGAGTAGACTTTCTATAGGCTATGTAAGTGTTAGCCATGTCATACAATACACTTAAAACACAGAAGATATAATGGAAATTATATAGACATTTCCCCCAGCAGTTCAAGGGTCTCAGATTTCAATTTACAGGAAAGTCTATATTTACTGAAGAGCATTTATGATAAGATAATATGTATGTTAATAAATATCTACCCAGAAATGCTAATTAGAATACTATTGGAAGATATTCCTGGATAAATGAAGTCATAAGAGAGGTTTGTTCATGTGATCTTCATGTGATCTGATCTAGTAACAGTGTGAAAGAGTGATTGTGGGAGGTGTATCTGATCTGCTCTTCCAAAAAGAGAAGTGTTGCCAACCACGAATTGACGTTGAAACATTTAAATAGACCAATCTCTTTATCTGACGCTTCGTTTTAGCCGAAAGGTGAATATTGGGGGCTTACACCACTATATATACACTTGCACAAGTACATCCATCTCACACAGACAGTGGTCAGACACTGCTTGCCTTGTCTGAAGTTTACACTCAAATATACAAAATGGTGAGTCATGACGGATTGAAGATCAATTTAGTTTAATTTTAAATACATTCCATGTTGTTTTTGAATAAGGCATTTATTCCTATTCATTCTGTAGCTTAACTTTTCTCCTAATTACGACATTGTAGTTGATTGCATGTTATTGATGTTTTCCTAGATCTCCCTGGATAATGACATCAACCAGCACTTCCAGGATGCAATTGATGTGATTCAACGGCACTCTGACGATCCGTATTGTGATACAGGTAAACTTACACTTCAACACTCATTCCAGAAAACCAGATTTAAATCTGAACGCTAACAATCACCATCATTATATTAGGCACGGACATTATTGTTAATATTTTCTTTGTATTGAGCATGTCAGAAAAATGGTTCAATACATTTTAGTCTCATTGGTTCTGGCAGTGAAGACTATTCAATGACTATATTTTTCTCCCACTACTTAGAGTATAAGTACTTTGAGCCTCCAATGCGATCGAGCATAATGTGCTGCTACCCCATCACCCACCCTTCTGATGTGCCAGGTCCATATGACTGGAATGAGCAGACGGTGAGTGTACAGAACAAGTGGTTGTATTTTACCAGTATAGTACTATTGACTGACTTCTCCAAGTTTGCACAACCGTGATGTAAGGTTACAGTACATGTATGTGTCATATCTCATGTGGATGTGACTGACCTGACCAGTTATTCTATCCTCGTCCTGCCAGTCATGGCCTCATGTTGTTCCTTACGGCTCACTGGGTCCATCTGTGACCATGGACTACCCCCAGTTCTACTCCATCGCACCGCCACCGAGGAGCGGCAAAGGTGAGCAGTGTTTGGCCATCAGCGATGAGTGTTGACAATGTCTGTAAGAGATTTCAGAGAGTACAACTACACATGCTGGAATTGAACATGTTTCTACTAACTCAGATGTTTGATTGGAAAGTATCAAATTGACATCGTTACAACTGAATCTCTACCTGTTTATGATTTTATTATAACTAAAGTCAACCTTTTCATCTCATCAGGTCGCAAGAAGCTGCGTCTTTATGAGTACCTGCATGAGGCTCTGGGCGATCCCAACACGGCTGACTCCATCCAGTGGACCGACCGTGGTAGCGGCACCTTCCACTTCATCTCCAAGAACAAAGAGAAGTTGGCCGAGTGCTGGGGCAAGCGCAAGGGCAACCGCAAGACCATGACCTATCAGAAGATGGCACGGGCGCTGCGCAACTACAGCCGAACGGGCGAGATCGTAAAGGTGCGCCGCAAACTCACCTACCAGTTCAACCCATCGATCATCCAGAGGCTTGGGGGCATCAGTCACGTCATTCCCCCCGCCGGGCACCCCGGGGCTGGCCACCCTGGGCGGGAGGTACTCCTCCACCAGCAGCATGCCCCATCTGAACAGGCTTACTATGGCTCTGCTGCTGCACCTGACTGGCACAACTGGTATGGACATTACTCCCTCCAGGGAGACTGTGATCTTGCCACAAGCTTCACTTCATCCACAGTCACCAAGGCGTGAACTCAGGTAATGTCACTGGAAAATAACAGAGGTTAAAAGCTGCTTTAGCTAGCTGTCAATTCATATGGCTACTCCTGCATACTTCTGAAGGGGCCTACAACTGGGCCTTGTTATGCAGCCATTGTGTTATGGGTGTCAGGAAACGTAACGAAACATAAAGAAAATGTAAAAATGTTTACTCTCCGTTAGTTATGCCATTTAAAAGAAAATGACCATTGATCAGGTATTGTGGATCATTGAATATGTAAATAATGAAAATATATCAACTTTTTTTAACCTATGAGAACTGTGAACCAGTTACAAGCATTCGGTGTTTGTACTGTACATGTAAAGGGAAATAACTACAACGTTGGATTCAAATAAGAACATGTATTACTGCATGTCATTTTGTAAATAATGAATTGAAATCCTTTGTATCTCACACACATTGATGTATTTTAATAAATCATTTTTGTTTAATTTGTGTTTGTACTGTGTATACGCTTTTATTTTAGGCAATGAATGATTCATCACTGCATCAACACTGACTTCATAACTGACTTCATAACTGTGCTATTCTTGCTTACCTAACAGTGGTGAAAATGTCATGAGTTCCAACAAGTGTCCCATCCTTGTTGTGTCCGAGGAAAAAAAGAGGAAAAAAAAGAGAAAACCATGAACTTTGTTGAATGAGCCAAATATGTCTGCTTGTGCAACGGCAATAACAACACTGTCTACCCCTCACTCACAATTCCCCATCAATCCACACTCTGTAAGACATGAACACAAGGTGTATCTCTATCCCAAAAGGCAAACCATTGTGATAAGTGCTGTTTTCTTGTCAAGAGAGCCCATGGCTGCTCTTATCTTGCCCAGCGTTGAGGATGTGGTCAGTCCTGGGAGACAGTGCTTCTCTGGTGGTGGTCATTGTTCATGTGGTGAAGGTTTATTTACGGTAGCCTAGTTGTGGTGAGTAGTGCAGGCCAGGCGATAAGCAAGGCAGCCCCAACTGGCTGTCATGTTGCGGAGGCATAATAAAAGCCTAGGTGTCACACAGTTCCTTCATGCATCTCATCTAACACACAACTCTGTGAAAAACCTGGGATCAGGACCTGTGACTGCAGCAATCTACGTGCATCCAACAACGATGGTAAATATGAGACCGTTATAAGCTTAAGGATAACTGCACAGTGATGTATATTGACTTCACACTTTCAAACTGAACTGTATGTGTGAGTCTGCTGTGCAATTTGAACCGGTTATCTTTGTCCGAATTCTTTCTAAGACAACCAGACAGATCTGGAGGTGATTTTGGACTTTCTGGAGGAACACTACAGACAGGGCACTGGAGATGGCAGAGAAAAAGGTTATTCTCTATTAGCGTTATGAATCACACAAATAAATGGATTATTGTATATTTTTAATGCCACCTCTTGTTCTACACTATTGCAGTGGGAGGCGTCTGTGCTTTGCCTACACCAGTGACAATGGAAGGAAACTCTGGTGAAACTTGTTGTGATCACTGGTGCCATGAGGAAAAGGTACGCATTCAATGATATAAGCCTCCCCGTGATGCTTAGGTCAGCCTGTCATAGACAGCACTTTGATCTGTGAAAGATACACAGTATATGGCTATAGTTTATTGGGCGAGGTTCTGCTTGTCTCAGTCATACAACTCAGTTGGTTAAAAACACAACGTGTTTTTCAGGCCCTGCAATCACATGGTGGCTACACAACAACACTACTGGACCAAAACAACACTACACCGCCTGAGAAAGGGACAGACCACACATTGCCACATACTATGCCAGCAAGACCAGCACCCACACACCACACTGGACCTGGTGAGAGAGGCAACTTCCCTTTTTGTGGTTAGCAGATACTGCCACTGGAGCTCATGCTGCCCTGAGGGACCAATGCCTAAAGAGACCTGCCTTTAACTGTAAAGGACAATGGTCCCATACACCGCTTATCTCTGTATGTTTTACATACATACAATTTTACCACTGAACACCATCACAGCTGGTCATCTCAAAAAGGGATTTTTATCATCAATTATGATGGGATATTGTTAAACGCTCCACTCTATCTTATCATTGTTACTGTGGTTACAGGTAGAAAGGTGCATCTGTTTCACTTCTTGTTTGAGATGCTGGAGAACCTTGGCATGGCCCACTGCGTTTCCTGGGTGCCAGTGGCAGCAGACGGAGTGTTCCGCTTCCCTTCCCGGAACAAGGAACAGGTAGCAGCACTCTGGGGGCAGAGGAAAGGCAACAGGAGGCCCATGACCTACCAGAAGATGTCCAGGGCGCTGAGGAACTACACCCTGTCTGGAGAGATCTTCAAGGTGAAGAAGATACTGACTGACCTATCAGTTCAGCAGACCGACCTTGAGTGCCTTGCGGAAGTGCCATCAGGGACAACTGTAAAGGACACATTTTCACATGAGAAACTGTAATCTATTGTAAATATCAATCATCAATTAGATCATCATCAATTCAATCATCAATCATTTGAAGACTGACTTGATTTAGTCTATAGATTTGTATCAGTAGCTAGGCCTGCTGTGTGAGATTTTACACAGACAGAGGTATGTGACTGGCATGTAGTGTAGGCTTTTGCTATAGGATACTACACTGAGTGTACAACGCATTAAGGACACCTGCTCTGTCCATGACAGACTGACCAGCTGAATCATGGTGAAAGCTATGATCCCTCATTGATGTCACTTGTTAAATCCACTTCAATCTGTGTAGATAAAGGGGATGAGACAGGTTAAAGAAGGATTTTTAAGCCTTGAGACAATTGAGACATGGATTGTGTATGTGTGCCATTCAGAGGTTGAATGGGCAAGACAAAAGAAGTGCTTTTGAACAGGGTATGCAACTCAATATTAGGAAGGTGTTCCTAATGTTTGGTATACTCAGTGTATATGTAATAAACATTTGAATACTACATGTGTCACACATATATGAGCATATAAGTATTACACATACTTATACATTTACATATATTATACACATATACACTGACTATACAGGAACACCTTCCTCCTAATATAGAGTTGCAGCCTACAAGGTGTTGAAAGCGTTCCTCAGGGATGTTGGCCCATGTTGACTCCAATGCTTCCCAAGGTTGTGTCAAGTTGGCTGGATGTCCTTTGGGTGGTGGACCATTCTTGATATACACGGGAAACTGTTGAGTGTGAAACACACAGCAGTGTAGAAGTTCTTAACACAAACCGGTGCACCTGGCAAATACTACCATACCCTGTTCAAAGTCACTTAAATATTTTGTCTTGCTCATTCACTCTCTGAATGGCACACATACACAATTCTTGTCTCAATTGTCTCAAGGCTTAAAAAGTATTATTTAACCTGTCTCCTCCCCTTCATCTACACTGATTGAAGTGGATTTAACAAGTGACATCAATGAGGGATCATAGCTTCCACCTGAATTCAACAGGTCAGTCTGTCATGGATAGCGCAGGTGTTGTCAGGACCCGGTTACGAACCCGGGTCTCCGGAGTGAGAAACAGTCACTTAACCAACTGAGCCACGAATAGTAGGCAGAACCCAGAAGATGAGGCAGACACAGCAGTACTTGAGACGGTGTATTTAATGAAGTAAAAAGTGAAGTTCTTCAGGAAAACATGTAACTCCACAACCTCAAAAGGAATCCTACAAGAACAAAGGAAATCCTCCAAGACAAAAAAGGCAAATCCACAAGGTGGAAGGCAAAGCACAAAAAGCCTCAAAAGACACTCAAAAAACAAACAAACAAGAACAAAAAACAGAATTCCACAAGAGAGTCCACCGGGATCAACAAGAGTTCTCAGAGTACTAGGGCTGGGTGCTAACATACAAACACAGAGCAAAGAACAGAGGAAAACAAAGGGTTTAAATACAATCAGGGGAAACGAGGCACAGGTGCAAATAATAATGGGGATCAAGGGAAAACAAAAGGTCAAAAGGCACAATGGGGGCATCTAGTGACCAAAACCGGAACAACCCTGGCAAATCCTGACAGAATCCCCCCTAGGAACGGCTCCTGACGTTCCTACCAGCTCTCAGGGTGGAGGGCCCTGAACTGACGAATGAGGTCAGGGTCCAGTATGTCTTTGGCAGGAACCCAGGAGCGCTCCTCGGGACCGTAGCCTTCCCAGTCCACCAGATACTGCCAGGACCGCTGCACCCGGCGGGAATCCAGTATCCGATGGACGGTATAAGCCGGCTGGCCTCCAATGACACGAGGCGGAGGGGGAGGTCTGTCTGCCGGGACAAGGGGAGAAAAAACAACAGGTTTTAATAAGGAAATGTGAAATGTGGGATTAATCTTAAGGGATCTGGGTAAGTGTAGGAAGGTGCTGAAGGCACTCTGACTTCTGCCTCCTGGTCCGGGAACAATGGAGGGGCATAGCCAAACTGACACTCGTGCGGGGACATACCAGTGGAGGAGGAGCGCAAGGTGTTGTGTGCGTATTCGGCCCAAACAATGAAGGACGACCATGTGGACGGATTGTTACGAGTCATACATCGGAGGGTGGTTTCCAGCTCTTGATTCATCCTCTCAGTTTGGCCGTTGGACTCCGGATGGTACCCTGAAGATAGACTGGCAGAAGCCCCCATGAGTTGGCAGAAGGCCTTCCAAAACCTAGAGGCGAACTGGGGACCTCTGTCAGAAACCATATCTTGAGGAATGCCGAAGACTCGGAACACATGATTAATTACCAACTCAGCCGTTTCCTTGGCAGAAGGTAACTTAGTCAGAGGGACGAACCTGGCCGCCTTAGAAAACCTGTCGATAATGACTAGGATAGTAGTATTGCCATGGGATGGAGGAAGGCCAGTAATGAAGTCCAACGAGATATGGGACCAGGGTCTGTCTTCTCACCTCCTTGCGGGCGGAGGTGAGAAGATTTGCCCTGGCAGCACACGGGGCAGGCATTGACGAAAGTGGCAACGTCTTCTCTTATGGTAGGCCACCAGAACTTACGCTGGATGAACTCCAAGGTGCGACCTACGCCCGGGTGACAGGTGAGGCGAGAGGAGTGCCCCCATAGAAGGACCTGAGTCCTCACTGCCTTGGGGACAAACAACCGATTGGCAGGACCTCCTTTCGGGTCCGGTTCAATAGCTTGAGCTCGTCTCACGGTATCCTCAACTTGCCACGAGATCGGAGCCATGATCTTAGCAGCAGGAAGGACAGGCATGTCCGTGTCATCTCGAATGGCAGGAGCGTAGACTCGGGACAGGGCATCCGGTTTGAGATTCTTCGACCCGGGCCGATAGGTGAGGATAAACTGGAATCGATTGAAGAAAAGAGACCATCTAGCTTGTCTAGAGTTCAACCGCTTCGCCTGCTGGATATACTCCAGATTTTTGTGGTCCGTAAGCACTTGAAACGGGTGAGAAGCCCCCTCGAGCCAGTGTCTCCATTCCTTCAATGCCATCTTAACCGCTAGGAGTTCACGATCCCCCACATCGTAGTTCCTCTCAGCCGGGGTAAGCCGGTGTGAGAAGAAAGCGCACGGATGAAGCTTCTTGTCTTCACCCCTCTGAGACAGGACAGCTCCAACACCAACCTCTGAGGCGTCTACCTCCGTCTACCTCCTACCTCAGGATGGGAGCAGAGAGGACGCGCTGCTTGAGTCCTTGGAAGGCCGTCACAGCTTCTCTTCCCCACAAAAACCTTGCATTGCCACCCTTGGTTAAAGCTGAGAGAGGGGCTGCCACCAAGCTGAAGTTCTTGATGAACTTGCGGTAAAAGTTAGTGAAGCCCAGGAAACGCTGAACTTTTAGAACTCCCCATCCCGGATCCGGGATCGTGACTACTGCTCAAGCTCATTACCATAATGCAACGTTAACGATTTCTGAAAATCGCAAATTAAATGAAATAAATATGCCTGTTCTCAAGCTTAGCCTTTTCTTAACAACACTCTCATCTCAGATTTTCAAAATATGCTTTTGAACCATAGAAAATCAATAATTTGTGTAAGAGTGTTGATAGCTAGCTTAGCATTTAGCGTAGCATTTAGCACGCAACATATTCACAAAAAACAGCAAAGCAATCAAATAAAATAATTTACCTTTGAAGAACTTCAGATGTTTCAATGAGGAGACTCTCAGTTACATAGCAGATGTCCAGTTTTTCCTGAAAGATTCTTTGTGTAGGACAAATCGCTCCGTTTTGTTACTACACATTTGGCTACCGAAACGAACCGAAAATTCAGTCACCTAAACGTCTAACTTTTTTCCGAATTAACTCCATAATATCGACCGAAACAATGGCAAACGTTGTTTGAATCAATCCTCAAGGTGTTTTGTCAAATATCTCTTCATTGATATGCCGTTCGTGGAAGCATGGTTTTTCTCAGAATCCCATGGAAAAATACCAGCAGCTGAGTTTTGCGCACCAATTTCCATGCAGGACACCGTGTGGACACTTGGCAAATGTAGTCTCTTATGGTCAATCTTCCAATGATATGCCTGCAAATACATCACAATGCTGCAGACTTGGGGAAACGATAGAAAGGGTAGGCTCATTCCTGGGGCATTCACAGCCATATAAGGAGACAATGCAAAACGTAGCTTCAGAAATCCTGTTCATTTCCTGGTTGCAGTAACATCTTGGTTTTGCCTAAAAACTGGAACAACCCTGGCCAAATCCTGACAGGTGTCCTTAATGTTTTGTACACTCAGTGTAGTATCCTATAGCAAAAGCCTACACTACATGCCAGTCAGAACAGTTGAGGTCGGAAGTTTACATACACCTTAGCCAAGTACATTTAAACTCAGTTTTTCACAATTCCTGACATTTAATCCTAGTAAAAAATCCTTGTCTTAGGTCAGTTAGGATCACCACTTTATTTTAGGAATGTGAAATGTCAGAATAATAGTAGAGAGAATTATTTTTTCAGCTTTTATTTCTTTCATCACATTCCCAGTGGGTCAGAAGTTTACATACACTCAATTAGTATTTGGTAGCAGTGCCTTTAAATTGTTTAACATGGGTCAAACGTTTCGGGGAGCCGCCACAAGCTTCCCACAATAAGTTGGTGAAATTTTGGCCCATTCCTTCTGACAGAGCTGGTGTAACTGAGTCAAGTTAGTAGGCCTCCTTGCTCGCACACACTTTTTCAGTTCTGCCCACACATTTTCTATAGGATTGAGGTCAGGGCTTTGTGATGCCCACTCCAAGGCCTTGATTTTGTTGTCCAAAAACCATTTTACAACAACTTTGGAAGTATGCTTGGGGTCATTGTCCATTTGGAAGACCCATTTGTGACCACGCTTTAACTGATGTCTTGAGATGTTGCTTTAATATATCCACACAATTATCCTCCCTCATGATGCCATCGATATTGTGAAGTGCACCAGTCCCTCCTATAGCAAAGCACCCTCACAACATGATGCTGCCACCCCCGTGCATCACGGTTGGGATGGTGTTCTTCGGCTTGCAAGCCTCCCCCTTCTTCCTCCAAACATAAAGATAGTCATTATTGTCAAACAGTTCTATTTTTGTTTCATCAGACCAGAGGACATTTCTCCAAAAGGTATGATCTTTGTCCCCATGTGCAGTTGCAAATCGTAGTCTCCTTCCTGAGCGGTATGTCGGCTGCGTGGTCCCATGCTGTTGATACTTGCTATTACTATTATTTGTACAGATAAACGTGGTACCTTGAGGCATTTGGAAATTGCTCCCAAGGATGAACCAGACTTGTGGAGGTCTACAATTTATTTTTGGCTGATTTCTTTTGATTTTCCCATGATGTCAAGCAAAGAGGCACTGAGTTTGAAGGTAGGCCTTGAAATACATCCACAGGTACACCTCCAATTGACTCAAATGATGTCAATTAGCCTATCAGAAGCTTCTAAAGCCATGACATAATTTTCTGGAATTTTCCAAGCTGTTTAACAAGAAATGTGTGGAGTGGTTGAAGAATGACCTAAGTGTATGTAAACTTCCAACTTCAACTGTAACTGTAAAATCTCACACAGCAGGCATAGCTACTGATACAAATCTATAGCCTAAATCATTTAATGCTTTATATACTCAGTGTATATTTAGGTAATAAGACTCGAGGGGGTGTGGAATATGGCTAATATACCACAGCTAAGGGCTGTTCTTAGGCAAGACGCAACCCTGGATACAGCCCTTAGCCATTGTATATTGGCCATAAACCAACGTAATTAGAAGAGTAAAAATAAATGTTAAACCCTTGGTATAAGGTTTGTTATAACCTGGGTGGTTCGAGCCCTGAATGCTGATTGGCTGACAGCCGTGGTATATCAGACCGTATACCACCGGTATGACAAAACAAATATTTGAACTGCTCTAACTATGTTGGTAACCAGTTTATAATTGCAATAAGACACATCTGGGGTTTGTAGTATATGGCCAATATACCACGGCTAAGGGCTGTATCCAGGCCCACCGTGTTGCATTGTGCAAAAGAACATGTCTTAGCAGTTAAGCCTTATTGCTTAAATATACCACGGATTTCAGCCAATCAGCATTCAGGGATCGAACCACCCCAGTTTATAATATATATTTAATAATATTTATGTTTCATAATGTTTACTTAGGTTTCTTTCTTGTTAAATGTTAATAAAGTATAATAAATGTCATGAAAAATTATGTAATTGAAACATACCCAAACCACATGAGTCGTGACAATGTCGGGGGACTAGTTTGGTATTTATGCATTTTCAATTAATGAAATAATCCATTCCGTTTTCAACTAAATGTAATTATGTTTCTCGAGTCAAATTTCAACATTTGCATGATTGGAACTAAATTCACCTGGTGGAAAATATGTGGCCACTGTGGAGCGCGTGCATAATTATTAATCTCACCTGCCCAGTTGTTGACACCACTGAGGTATAATAACTGTTGACACGATGGATATATGCCATATTTTCACCTGATACACGGCCATGTAAACGTTTATTTGAAAAGGAATGTAGGCCTATTGTTTATACGTAAAAACCAGTTGAGACAACGCTGCAGAGTGCCGAGGTGAGTTCGGGCTACTGCATTTTCTTTCATAGGCCTATATTTTCTTCATGGGCATTTTCCGTCTGAAATTGTTCATGAAGAGTATGCAATGAGTCAGTGTATTCATTCTGCCAGTTGCTAAACTAGTTTCTATTGGACAAATTCAGTTATGTCCCGTTTCGTTTCGTTTGCTTCCGTTCAAGAAACGTTTTGAAACAGAATCGGCGGAATTAATACGCCCCTACACGAAGGGTTTAAATTATATAGCCGATTGACTGAATAAAAATAGTTAGGTTGGCTGTTAGCCTAATTTATACAGATACGACTGATTTAAATTCGATTAGGCCTACACGGGTGGCTGTTCCTAGGTGTCACTAAAAAACAGGTTTTTACCTTTAACTAACTAGATCAGTTAAAATCAAATTATTATGTCCATTAGGCCTACCCCGGCCAACGCTGGTCCAATTGCGCACCGCCCTATGGGACTCCCAATTACAGCTGGATGTGATACAGCCTGGATTTGAACCAGGGATTGTAGTGACGCCTCTTGTACTGAGATGCAGTGCCTTAGACTGCTGTGCCACTTGTACAATAGTCCTAAACAGTGCCAGTGTTGGTTAGAGGGGCCCATATTGAAGTATTATGTTACTGCAGTAGGCCTAAAAAGGAAGCATTTTTATTTGTCATTCAAGCTCCATGGACTGAAGAGCTGGAGAGCTGGAGGGTTTGGAAAATGTTCAGCAACCAGTCCAGAGAGGGTCATATGCCTCTCCTCTCAGGAATGCCTCCTGGGCCCAGTTTTTTTTAAATTATTTTGTTTGTAAGATAGGATTAAATGAATAAAAAAATAATGGATTAATCATTGTCTTGAATGGAGACCCGCCTTCTATTCATTCTATTTTTTTGCATTTAATCCTTTCTGATAGCCGAACTCCGGATAGATAACCTTTAAAAAAGTTTGCCCTGAAGTCAGAGAGACATTTGATCAGAGCATGGGGAGTTCCATCACCATAAGGAGGAAGAAGTGAGTCTATTTATAGTCGACTTTCCATCCTACCCTCAACGTTTAAAATGGGCCATTCTCCTCTGGGAACAGAATTATGCGGTAATGAGCATCACTGTAATAGCAGTCTCTTGGCTGAGTGGGATCCTTTGCCTGGTCTGTGTGATTGTCATCTCTCCTTTTGTGTGAGGTTAATAATTTGATGTAATCATTGACTAGAGTATGTCTACATACTATTGGTCTGCATGTGTACATGCCTGGGAGCATGTCATGTGTATGTGTTGGTGTTAGTTTCATCATGTGTTTATGGGTAGAATGGAAAGAGCTGTTATGCCCTTGTGTGACCAGCAAGGGTCAGTGTAGTTCCACTGTGGGGCGCTGTTTACCCCTGGTTGTTCCTATCAGCTCTCAAGGGTGACCTCATGGCTAAATCTCCCCTGTGATGCCAACTCCTGCCCAGACCAAGCAATTCCAAATGGTTTTGTGTTCTCTTTGTAGCAGACCCACATGATACTGCCCTAAGCCTTGCATTTACCACTGGAGCCCACACTGAGTTATAAATGGGGTACAGAGCCTGTGTGTGTCTGTTACCAAGAAAGGCCACATACTTGTTAGGTGAAGGCAGTCACCTAACACTAGGCCTAAGTAAGGACACATTTTTTTCTTCATGAAATCTGTCTGGTGTGAATCATTCAAGTCTTTCACGTTATTAGAAGACAATGTGCGTAGTAGGTGTGCAGGACATATGTAGAGATTCAACTAAATTAGTTGCAGGGTTTCTTTATGAAGGGCTTTACTGTCCCAGTTCAATAGGATAGCCTGAAAGGCTGCAGACAGAGATGTTGTTTCAGATACAATAAACAGTCATCTGTGGTCTTTTGTGTTCAATGGACAGGGGCAGCACTGCGCTGATATTGGCCACATCTGGGTATGTTGTTGATACAGTGAATGATAACAAACAAATTAAGTGTTGGGGAAATGGGATCCTGGTGTTGACTGGTTATGTTAAGTCTCAGCAGGAGCCTGGGACTGCCCACAATAAGAAGCCCTCATTGTGTGTTTTATAAAAGCTCAAAGATGACCTCTCCTTTTAAGTCCCAACAGCTTTAAGCCTTGTTGACCGAATCGTCACAGCCTCTCTAGAGACCACTGCCTGATTTATCACTCACCCGACGTGCTAAAAGGTTAATTAGCCTCCTAGCAACCGCACCAATCTCAAAATTCTCTATCAAACCCTCTTTCCATGTCGGATATGTCAAGGTTCATGACAGCTTTCTATCTATAGGCCATATAACCACCGCCCAGGCAGCTCTCCAGTATTTATTGGCCCTGCAGGCAGGCCTACTAACTTGGACAGCATCCCTCGAGGATTACACAGATCTGACACTTGGCATAAAGTCTATATAAGCTTGTCTTCTCAATCTTTTTATGTGCAGCGAACCCACAAAGTCACTCAAATAGCTCTTGGTATAGGCCTAACGAATGTGACTGAATCATCAGGAACTATCAGATTAAACTCACGCCCGAAATGTCTCACTGGCTTTTATGCCCTATTTACCACGGTTCCTAACTGACCAGTCTCCTCCCTCATTGCCTTATTTTGTTCCCTACTGTTTGCATTCCGGAACCCTGACTGATGCGTAGGGTTGCAAAATTCCTAGAACGTTCAATAAATTCCCCGGTTTTCCAGAAATCCTGGTTGGAGGGTTCCAGATTACGGTCTGTCTCTTGGAATCCTCCAACCTGGATTCTGGGAAAACCAGGGAATGTATTGAAACTTCCAGAATTTTGGCAAACCTACAGTTTTTTTGCCACACACACACAATGTCCACCTCATTCAGGGTTGATAGCCTGGGCAATGGTGGCACAATATGTTGTATTCCCAATGTGCTGTTTATTTTGATACTGTATAGGCAACGGATGGTCCAAGAGCCTCTGTCTGCCTTCTATATATTACAATAATGAATTAAGCCACAGTTGAAATGTTCTGTCCCAATTCTGTTTTTTGAACGTGCATACATGTATTACTCCTAAAAGTGTATCTATTTCGCAAACAGTGTGTTGTCTGTACAGGTTTTGACATGGTATTTTAGAGTTCCAGGATAGTAGCGTATGTACCCCTATCAGATTACATCACACCTGTACAGCAAGACATTTGTTGCCAGCCCTGAGGGGCCAGTGTGAAATTCAAAGTATACTGGCGGCTGGCCAGTTATGTATGTCATAGTGATAACCTCAGCATCCTTTCATCTGACAACCTTCAGGAAATCATTAGAAACCAATCATTTGGATCCACCACTGTTTGGATGAGGAATTAGAGCCTTTAGAATAAGAACCACACCTCTGCCAGAGTCTCCCCACCCAGCACCACACCGAATCCCTGGGAGAGTAGCCTATAGAGCTGGCATAGAGGCCAGTGAGGACAGCGATGCTGGGGGCAGGATGGAGCTGTACTGTCAGCTAGAGAGAGGAGGGGCCTGCTGCCCTGCTATATAAAGACAGGAAGCCCGACTCTTCTAGATGTGTCACTGTGCCGCCTCTCCCCAATTGAGATTCCCATACTGTCCCACACTGTGCCCTCCTCATCTCTTCCCATCACTCTGGTCTGAGGGTCCCAGAGAGTTTCCCTGGTGGTTGCCCATCTTTATCTCTCCCTCTGGACTGAGGGCTCCCACGTCCCACCTGGCCTCCCGTACAATCACGCTGGTCTGAAGGCACCTACCTACCTGCAGCTTTTCATTCGTTGATGCTTTTCTTGGGACCCGGCTCAAGATGCCAGAGCCCACAAAGAAAGGTAGGAGTGCCCCTGTTCTTGTCACTAAGTGTAAAGAAAGGATTTCAGCAAACTGTACTGTACAAGCTGTCCTGAAGCAACGCTGCATCTAGGATCCTGCTTGTTTAACGTATTAACAACAACTGATAACTGGGACTGATAATTGTAATGCACATGTTCTTTTACATTCATGTTGTAGTTACTGGTTGATTTTTCTCTACTGGCATATACTATGAGGAAAAGTTCCATTAACCCTTAATTCCCTTTTCTTGTGTAAATAAGGGCAAAATATAGATTTTTCATGGTTTATTTTGGTGTTTGTTTTATTCGTTTGTTGGCCTTATTGACTAGCTATTTAGCACTAGACAAAATAAGTTCTCCAGACTCTACTTTGAGAGTTCCCAGGAGTTTGCTCACGGTAATTTAGAAAGTGTCTTTGGCGACAACAGTATTGTATTTATGCTCGGATGTTTCAACCTCATTTGTAGAGATGGAGATTCAGGAGGTTTATTAAAAAAACTGTTGTTGCTGCTGTTGGCATGATGGACAGTGGTCTCATGGTGATTAGGAGCCCACTGGAGGGAGATGTGATGAGCCCTGTTGGGAGAATGTTGATGATCCCTGATGCTTGACGCTGTGCCGAGCTGGACACCAGTAAAAAAGACCCCTGAAGGGTGACGCAGTCTGGATGGACTCTTGGGATCGTATTGGGATGAAGATGCCTTCCGGATGATGGATACATTCTGTCCTCGATCTTGCTGATGACTGATGAATAGATGGCAGGGTGGATGACATGTTATTGTGCAGCAGAAGCCAAACAAGATTCCACAAACCCATCCCCCATATTCAACTCCATATTCATCTCACTCCTCCTTTCTATGGCAGAGCCCTCAATAGCATATTGCTGCTTGTCTGCATAGAGCTAATTACTCTGTGTTCATCTTTTCTGTAATGCTGCTATGCTAGTACTTCTTCTCCATTAGTTCAGGTCTTTGGGAACTTTAGTAAGATATGCCCATGTACAGGAACAGAACAGCATATTCATCGCTTGGACACCACCACAACGGAGGGAATAAAACGTTTTATTATAAACCGTTTACCTTCTGGTGGACTGTAGCTTTATCTGCAGCAGTATTTGCGCATCAGACTCTCTCAGACTCTCTTCTCTCCACACATACATCCAAGCCACTCTACCTGTGTATTCTCTCTCCTGCAGGACAATGGGGCTTATAGGCTGGAATGAGAGGGCTTTGCAAGATTGCGTTCATGGAAGTTATTCAATAAATATGGTGGCAATACATTTGAGGACTAGACCAGTTATGCAGCAACCGGTCCAATCCACCTTTTGGCATCTTTACAGTCAGCTGTGAGCACAAAAACATACCATTCACTTTACTGGCCTCAATCAGATTTCAGTACCAGTTTATTGTTTGCCCGTGTTGCTTTGATAGGGCTCTCGATAAATGTCAACATCTCAATGTGGTGTAGCAGAGGCTGGGTGAGCTAGGAGAAGTTTAACATCTACAACGTCGCTTTGGGGTGAGGTAGCATGAGACTGTTGGACAGCTTAGCTTCCTGTTGTACACGTATAACACACACTTTACTATAAAGTGGGTTTTATTAGTACAGGAGAGATGCCTGCAGAACGTTTATCCACTATAATAAACATTCATCATCCCGTCTGAGACAAACACACAGGGGAAGGGGAGGCAGTTGCATGCCAGTCCACCGCAACCGCCTTCCATAAATAGCTGCTCTGTTGCAGAAGACTAGATAAACGACTGTGAAAAAAAGTATTGTTGTTATAAATGTCTCTGAACAGCTGAATAGGAAGAGGCTGCTGGATGTGGTGTTGGTTTAGACTGCAGACCCAAGTCTTTAAAAAGCAGGATGAGAGATGACGGACTGACTGGCTGGCTGGCTTGCTGAGTGACCCTTGGAGCTCCTGGGACCTGGATTCCTTGGTCCCTGAAATAGTTCATAATGAGCGGACTTTTAATCCTCTCTCGCTCGCTGTCTCTCGCTCTCTCTCTATTGCGCTAACATTCCCCACTCAACACCCGCCATTGTCACACCATCATTTTAGATGATGATTCACTCAGGCCACTCCCACTCTCACCCAAAGTCAAAAGACCAGCATCATCCACTACACTGCCTGCTCTCAGCAACAGTCTTGGGTTTCAGTGGGAAGAAAGCCCACATCCTCACCTCGATATATTTACAACCGCTCAGCCCCCATCATTCTCCCTGCTCCGTTACCTCAGACAGCATGGTCTTCGTTTTCCGAATTCCACTCCACATAAATCAAGCCTTTAGGTAAACAACACAGGGAGACCCTGTCGGCTGTTAATCTTCAAACCACAGCCCCACATCCACACTGAGGTCGTCAGCAGTTCCTTTCTGTGGCCTCTTCACTTCTAGCAGCACTCATTCTCAGCGTTCCTAGGAATCAAGAGTGTCATTCTACAACGAACAGACACTTTCCCTTATGTAGGACCACCGGTCCGACTGACACACAATAGTCACAAAGAAGGGGTGTTGATAAAAGGTGTGCATTCAAAAGTTCTGGGGGTCTATATTAAGAAGAGACGGCAGCTTGGCTCTCGTTGGGGTCACCATGAGCCCATCTGTCTGCACAGCAACAGGGGTGACAGCTGAAGATACCTGCAGCGTGGTCAGCTGCACTGGGGAGTTCACTGAGGTGAAACAAAACCTTTCTCTGCGGTCATGATCTCCGCGAGGAGACCAAGAATGCCTCCCTGTAGTGCACATTGATGCGTGTGTTTGTGAGACCCTATAGGATTCTGATGTGATGAACCAACATCACGTTTTTGGTGAGGTGTGACAATGTCTAAATTTGAACTGGAGTGTCTGATGGGAATCACAAAAGATTGGCTGGACATTATGGTTCTAATAGGGATTTAGGAATGAGATATGGATGGGAGTTACTGTATATTATAAAGAGGAAATTGGCAAAGGCAATAGAGGGGAGAGGACAGAGAAGTCACAATGGGGCATGGCAGACTGTCTTAGAGAGAGAGAGAGATGCTTCAATGGTCCTAGGACTTTGGACAGGAATGGCACAGTAATGCACAGTATTCCTCCGGATCATTAACAAAGGACCCGTCGTGCCTGCCACAGGGAAGGGTGGCAAGGCTGGCATCCCTATGGAATTCACAGGCTGTTGTGCCAGGCCCAGTGCTCATCAATGAGTGCCACTCTCTGTGGAAATGGACAGGCGAGCAACAGAGCTGTGCAAGTACACTGTCATCACCTTCCAAAAATCCCCCTACACCCGCTCTTTTTCCTCTCCTTCCCTTAGTCACTCAGTGGCCATGTCCGATATCTGGCTTGCCTACTACTTGTTTAAACTGCATACTGTGTACTAATTGTACCACACCCTCTTTAGCACGCACTGTTTGGTAAACAGTATGCAGTATGCCATGGCCGAAATGTACTATTTTTCGTCCGTTCAAGACAACTGGGAATGCGGAAACTAAATAAGCTCTGACTGGGAAAAATCGTAACATCGGTGATCTTCAGATCAAAGAAGTCGGAGCTCAAAGTTGATGCCAGAATTTCTGACTTGTAATTCCGAGTTGCACGACTGTTCAAAAATGTTTTTCCCAATCGTAGCAGGTTTTTTTCAAATAAAATAAAATCAAATTGATTTATATAGCCCTTCGTACATCAGCTGATATCTCAAAGTGCTGTACAGAAACCCAGCCTAAAACCCCAAACAGCAAGCAATGCAGGTGTAGAAGGAACCAGGCTATGTGGGGTGGCCAGTCCTCTTCTGGCTGTGCCGGGTGGAGATTATAACAGAACATGGCCAAGATGTTCAAATGTTCATAAATGACCAGCATGGTCGAATAATAATAAGGCAGAACAGTTGAAACTGGAGCAGCAGCACGGTCAGGTGGACTGGGGACAGCAAGGAGTCATCATGTCAGGTAGTCCTGGGGCATGGTCCTAGGGCTCAGGTCCTCCGAGAGAGAGAAAGAAAGAGAGAAGGAGAGAATTAGAGAACGCACACTTAGATTCACACAGGACACCGAATAGGACAGGAGAAGTACTCCAGATATAACAAACTGACCCTAGCCCCCCGACACATAAACTACTGCAGCATAAATACTGGAGGCTGAGACAGGAGGGGTCAGGAGACACTGTGGCCCCATCCGAGGACACCCCCGGACAGGGCCAAACAGGAAGGATATAACCCCACCCACTTTGCCAAAGCACAGCCCCCACACCACCAGAGGGATATCTTCAACCACCAACCTACCATCCTGAGACAAGGCTGAGTATAGCCCACAAAGATCTCCGCCATGGCACAACCCAAGGGGGGCGCCAACCCAGACAGGATGACCACATCAGTGAATCAACCCACTCAGGTGACGCACCCCTTCCAGGGACGGCATGAGAGAGGCCCAGTAAGCCAGTGACTCAGCCCCTGTAATAGGGTTAGAGGCAGAGAATCCAAGTGGAAAGAGGGGAACCGGCCAGGCAGAGACAGCAAGGGCGGTTCGTTGCTCCAGAGCCTTTCAGTTCACCTTCCCACTCCTGGGCCAGACTACACTCAATCATATGACCCACTGAAGAGATGAGTCTTCAGTAAATACTTAAAGGTTGAGACCGAGTTTGCGTCTCTGACATGGGTAGGCAGACCGTTCCATAAAAATGGAGCTCTATAGGAGAAAGCCCTGCCTCCAGCTGTTTGCTTAGAAATTCTAGGGACAATTAGGAGGCCTGCGTCTTGTGACCGTAGCGTACGTGTAGGTATGTACGGCAGGACCAAATCAGAGAGATAGGTAGGAGCAAGGCCATGTAATGCTTTGTCGGTTAGCAGTAAAACCTTAATCAGCCCTTGCTTTGACAGGAAGCCAGTGTAGAGAGGCTAGCACTGGAGTAATATGATCAAAGTTTTTGGTTCTAGTCAGGATTCTAGCAGCCGTATTTAGCACTAACTGAAGTTTATTTAGTGCTTTATCCGGGTAGCCGGAAAGTAGAGCATTGCAGTAGTCTAACCTAGAAGTGACAAAAGCATGGATTAATTTTTCTGCATCATTTTTGGACAGAAAGTTTCTGATTTTTGCAATGTTACGTAGATGGAAAAAAGCTGTCCTTGAAATGGTCTTGATATGTTCTTCAAAAGAGAGATCAGGGTCCAGAGTAACGCCGAGGTCCTTCACAGTTTTATTTGAGACGACTGTACAACCATTAAGATTAATTGTCAGATTCAACAGAAGATCTCTTTGTTTCTTGGGACCTAGAACAAGCATCTCTGTTTTGTCCGAGTTTAAAAGTAGAACGTTTGCAGCCATCCACTTCCTTATGTCTGAAACACATGCTTCTAGCAAGGGCAATTTTGGGGCTTCACCATGTTTCATTGAAATGTACAGCTGTGTGTCATCCGCATAGCAGTGAAAGTTAACATTATGTTTTCGAATAACATCCCCAAGAGGTAAAATATATAGTGAAAACAATAGTGGTCCTAAAACGGAGCCTTGAGGAACACCGAAATTTACAGTTGATTTGTCAGAGGACAAACCATTCACAGAGACAAACTGATATCTTTCCGACAGATAAGATCTAAACCAGGCCAGAACTTGTCCGTGTAGACCAATTTGGGTTTCCAATCTCTCCAAAAGAATGTGGTGATCGATGGTATCAAAAGCAGCACTAAGGTCAAGGAGCACGAGGACAGATGCCATTAAAATGTAATTTACCACCTTCACAAGTGCCGTCTCAGTGCTATGATGGGGTCTAAAACCAGACTGAAGCATTTCGTATACATTGTTTGTCTTCAGGAAGGCGCAACAGCCTTTTCTAAAATTTTTGAGAGGAATGGAAGATTCGATATAGGCCGATAGTTTTTAAAAATATTTTCTGGGTCAAGGTTTGGCTTTTTCAAGAGAGGCTTTATTACTGCCACTTTTAGTGAGTTTGGTACACATCCAGTGGATAGAGAGCCGTTTATTATGTTCAACATAGGAGGGCCAAGCACAGGAAGCAGCTCTTTCAGTAGTTTAGTTGGAATAGGGTCCAGTATGCAGCTTGAAGGTTTAGAGGCCATGATTATTTTCATCATTGTGTCAAGAGATATAGTACTAAAACACTTGAGTGTCTCTCTTGATCCTCGGTCCTGGCAGAGTTGTGCAGACTCAGGACAACTGAGCTTTGAAGGAATACGCAGATTTAAAGAGGAGTCTGTAATTTGCTTTCTAATAATCATAATCTTTTCCTCAAAGAAGTTCATGAATTTATCACTGCTAAAGTGAAAGTCATCCTCTCTTGGGGAATGCTGCTTTTTAGTTAGCTTTGCGACAGTATCAAAAAGGAATTTCGGATTGTTCTTATTTTCCTCAATTAAATTAGAAAAATAGGATGATCGAGCAGTAGTGAGGGCTCTTCGGTACTGCACAGTACTGTCTTTCCAAGCTAGTCAGAAGACTGACAGTTTGGTGTGGCGCCATTTCCGCTCCAATTTTCTGGAAGCTTGCTTCAGAGCTCAGGTATTTTCTGTGTACCAGGGAGCTAGTTTCTTATGAGAAATGTTTTTAGTTTTTAGGGGTGCAACTGCATCTAGGGTATTGTGCAAGGTTAAATTGAGTTCCTCAGTTAGGTGGTTAACTGATTTTTGTCCTCTGGTGTCCTTGGGTAGACAGAGGGAATCTGGAAGGACATCAAGGAATCTTTTTGTTGTCTGTGAATTTATAGCACGACTTTTGATGTTCGTTGGTTGGGGTCTGAGCAGATTATTTGTTGCAATTGCAAACGTAATAAAATGGTGGTCCGATTAGTCCAGGATTATGAGGAAAAACATTAAGATCCACTACATTTATTCCATGGGACAAAACTAGGTCCAGCGTATGACTGTGACAGTGAGTGGGTCCAGAGACATGTTGGACAAAACCCACTGAGTCGATGATGGCTCCGAAAGCCCTTTGGAGTGGGTCTGTGGACTTTTCCACGTGAATATTAAAGTCACCAAAGATTAGAATATTATCTGCTATGACTACAAGGTCCGATAGGAATTGAGGGAACTCAGTGAGGAACACTGTATATGGCCCAGGAGGCCTGTAAACAGTAGCTATAAAAAGTGATTGAGTCGGCTGCATAGATTTCATGACTAGAAGCTCAAAAGACGAAAACGTCTTTTTTTTTTTTTTGTAAATTGAAATTTGCTATCGTAAATGTTAGCAACACCTCCGCCTTTGCGGGATGCACGGGGGATATGGTCACTAGTGTAGCCAGGAGGTGAGGCCTCATTTAGCACAGTAAATTCATCAGGCTTAAGCCATGTTTCAGTCAGGCCAGTCACATCAAGATTATGATCAGTGATTAGTTCATTGACTATAATTACCTTTGAAGTAAGGGATCTAACATTAATTTGCCCTATTTTGAGATGTGAGGCATCATGATCTCTTTCAATAGTGACAGGAATGGAGGTGGTCTTTATCCTAGTGAGATGGCTAAAGCGAACACCGCCATGTTTAGTTTTGCCCAACCTAGGTCGAGGCACAGACACGGTCTCAAAGGTGATAGCTGAGCTGACTACACTGACTGTGCTAGTGGCAGACTCCACTATGCTGGCAGGCTGGCTAACAGCCTGCTGCCTGCTGCCTGGCCTGCACCCTATGTCATTGTGGAGCTAGAGGAGTTAGAGTCCTGTCTATGTTGGTAGATAAGATGAGAGCACCCCTCCAGCTAGGATGGAGTCCGTCACTCCTCGGCAGGTCAGGCTTGGTCCTGTTTGTGGGTGAGTCCCAGAAAGAGGGCCAATTATCTACAAATTCTATCTTTTGGGAGGGGCATAAAACAGTTTTCAACCAGCGATTGAGTTGTGAGACTCTGCTGTAGAGCTCATCACTCCCCCTAACTGGGAGGGGGCCAGAGACAATTACTCGATGCCAACACATCTTTCTAGCTGATTTACACGCAGAAGCTATGTTGCGCTTGGTGATCTCTGACTGTTTCATCCTAACATCGTTGGTGCCGACGTGGATAACAATATCTCTATACTCTCTACATTCGCCAGTTTTAGCTTTAGCCAGCACCATCTTCAGATTACCCTTAACATCGGTAGTCCTGCCCCCTGGTAAACAGTGTATGATCGCTGGATGATTCGGTTTAAGTCTAATACTGCGGGTAATGGAGTCGCCAATGACTAGAGTTTTCAATTTGTCAGAGCTAATGGTGGGAAGCTTCGGTGTCTCAGACCCCGTAACGGGAGGAGTAGAGACCAGAGAAGACTCGGCCTCTGACTCCGACTCGCTGCTTAACCTGTTGCGACGAGCAATCCCGTATCCTGGATCCTATTTATAGCCTCAAGCTCATTACCATAACGCAACGTTAACTATTCATGAAAATCGCAAATGAAATAAATATATTTGCTCTCAAGCTTAGCCTTTTGTTAACAACACTGTCATCTCAGATTTTCAAAATATGCTTTTGAACCTTAGCTAAACAAGCATTTGTGTAAGAGTATTGATAGCCTAGCATAGCATTAAGCCTAGCATTCAGCATGCAACATTTTCACAAAAACAAGAAAAGCATTCAAATAAAATAATTTACCTTTGAAGAACTTGAGATGTTTTCAATGAGGAGACTCTCAGTTAGATAGCAAATGTTCAGTTTTTCCAAAAAGATTATTTGTGTAGGAGAATTCGCTCCGTTTTGTTCATCACGTTTGTGTAAGAAAAAAACAGAAAATTAAGTCATTACAACGCAAACTTTTTTCCAAATTAACTCCATAATATCGACAGAAACATGGCAAACATTGTTTAGAATCAATCCTCAAGGTGTTTTTCACATATCTATCGACGATAAATCATTCGTGGCAGTTTGGTTTCTCTTCTGAAGAAAATGGAATGCGCATGGACCTGGAGATTACGCAATAATTTTGACGGAGGACACAGGGCGGACACCTGGTAAATGTAGTCTCTTATGGTCAATCTTCCAATGATATGCCTACAAATACGTCACAATGCTGCAGACACATTGGGGAAACGACAGAAAGTGCAGGCTCATTCCTGCCGCATTCACAGCCATATAAGGAGACATTGGAACACAGGGCATTCAAAATCTGGACCATTTCCTGTATGAAGTTTCATCTTGGTTTCGCCTGTAGCATTAGTTCTGGGGCACTCACAGATAATATCTTTGCCGTTTTGGAAACGTTAGACTTTTTTCTTTCCAAAGCTGTCAATTACATGCATAGTCGAGCATCTTTTCGTGACAAAATATCTTGTTTAAAACGGGAACGTTTTTTTATCCTAAAATTAAAAGAGCGCCCCCAACCTCGAAGAAGTTAATGGGGAAAACCGGTTGAAAGTTTCTGTCTGCTGAATGAGCGACACCGGTTGAGCGTTCCTACAGCATTTCCTTCCAGAAACCCGCTGTCTTGAATGCATCGTCAGATACGTCTCCACATGAACTAGAAAGGATTGTCTGTAGACCCACCCAGTGATTTTTCTGTGTTGTTGTTTTGGGCTTACGTTAGCTAAAAAGTTAGCATTTGGAACAATGTATTTGGAGTAAACTTTTAGTGTACCGTAGGCCTATGCATGTATTAATGGGAGTGTCACCTGAAGCTTGAAAGTAATGAGAGATGCAGTAGAGGAATGCAGTGCTGAGGCAGATGGCTCCTAATAAGGACGACTGGCTACTACTCGGGAACTGTGTGTGATGAGATTTCTGGCACACAGAGCGACTGAGGCATCACCCAAGTGGGTGCTATACATTGTGAAGGAGAATTCCAGTAGCTACCCGACTCCCAGAGCAGCCCACAACAAGATCGTTACAGACTATCTTCATCAACCATGTCCCTGACCTCCTTCCTCTGATCAAGTCATGAACTTTCCCTCCATCGTTGAAGGATACATGCACTTGGCCTCTATTGGTTGACCTAGCCAACTATAGCTAGGCTACTCATGATGATGTATGTATTAGTTGACCTAGCCAACTATAGCTAGGCTAATCATGAGGATGTATTGGTTGACCAGCCAACTATAGCTAGGCCACTCATGATGATGTATTGGTTGACCTAGCCAACTATAGCTAGGCTACTCATGATGATGTATTGGTTGACCTAGCCAACTGTAGCTAGGCAACTCATGATGTATTGCTTCTTTGTGTTTTACTTTGTAAGCACTTTGAGATTATGAAAAGCGCTATTGAAATGTAATCAATTATTATACTAAAGATGGTTTATTTAGTTTAATAGAGCAAAAACCTCTGACGAAGGCAGAGAGGCCGACACGTAAGCTTCAATTAAAAAAAAGTGCTATTAGCGAGAGCAGTGTGCGGGTTTCTTTTTTCATCATAAACAACAGTGAAACTAGTGAGAGCATTGTGCCGGTTTCTTTTTTCATCATAAACAGCCGTGATACTAGTGAGAGCAGTGTGCGGGTTTCTCTTTTCTTTCAACTTATTGAATTGTTACCATGCACCTGGAACTTTTAACTCCTGAAAAATATGGAAAAAGATAGCTTCGGGCATTTAACATATTACATGTAAAAGCCTGTAAAATGTATTATGCCAATTGCAGTATATTTCTCTGGAATACTTGCACTTAATATGTATATCTTCACATTTACAGTACATGAATGTGCCAGTGACGCATAGGAAATAGATGGGAACATGTTGTTGCGGACACGACATTCGGGTATTCAGATACAGCCACTCTCATAGTTCCTTTTGTCAATTACTAAGACTCCACCATTTGAACCATCCTATCTACTTTGTGTGACGCAAGTACCCCCCCCCACACACACACACACACACACAAAAAGTCTGTGTTTTCTTGTACTGTATGCAAATGTGAGTGGTATAAGCGTGGTTATCAGGCTCAAAGTAGAAATCTGTTATTTTTGATGCCAAAGTCCCTGTGGGCTTGATATCACTCTTGGTGAAAGTGTTCTTCTTGTAGCCTCTATCTGTCACTGTCTGCTGGAGTCTCCATGTCTGTGTTTGCCTGTTACTATGTAATCCATCCTCAGTCTACCAGGCTAATGTGACGATTGGGTGGAATTCCCTTTCCTCCAGTTTGCATATTGACACACAACATCAGAATGGGACTTTGAAACTTGCATTAACTTTCAATAGGAAGAGGAAAGAGGAAGAACCACTGTGTTGTGCAAGAGTGGATATTTTCTGGTAATAATATAATAATAATATATGCCATTTAGCAGACGCTTTTATCCAAAGCGACTTACAGTCATGTGTGCATACATTCTACGTATGGGTGGTCCCGGGAATCGAACCCACTACCCTGGCGTTACAAGCGCCATGCTCTACCAACTGAGCTACAGAAGAACTAGACGGGAACACACGTGACTCTGTTTCACTAGCCCATTAATAACATACAAGGAAAATGTTTAAACCCGATAGGCTAGGGCGTACCAAGGGATGTATAGAGACGTTGATCCACTGAGGCCTAGCTTTAGGTCCATTAATAGGTTAAGATTGTAGTGTCCAAATAGGTCCAGATCAGTCCAGACAGTGCAGAGTTCAAACAACGTGTGTCAATTGGTACCTTTTATAATCAGTTACTACTATATAGTGTCCAGACACAAGGTGCTGTGCACCACAGGGATGATGTGGCTCACTGGGGACAATAGACATAGGCTTATAGCAGTAGCATCCTAGTCATGATACTATACATTAAACTGTGTAGCAGGTGTTGTGTCTTTACTCTCATTAACTGAAGACTTTTAGTTTTTATCAAAGATTCTCTGTAATTAGTTATTAGGCAATCAACTGATTAATCACATAACTAATTAACTAGGAAGTCAGGGCACCAAGGAAAAATATTCAGATTACAAAGTTATAATTTCCTAAAAATAACTTTTCAGATATTTTATCTGATCAATTAGTCTTCGAATTAATTCACTATTTACTTTACCTCACGTTTGTCTCATTCCAAACGCCGTAAATTGTTGGTTATCTGCACAAACCCAGTCTTCACTATGAGTCACCCATACATCAATTGTCTTAAATCATTTATTTATTACAAACTAAGTAATTCACAGAAATGCATAAACAGACAAACAAACAAGGTAAATGTAATGATCGGAAAATGTGGGCTAAACCGGCATGGCGGCTCGTCAGACAAAAAGGGGAAGTGGGGGTCGACTAAGAAGTCACGACAGAGTGATAATTATAACAATTGAAATGCTAATCCTTTACACATGAACGCTCACTCATTTGGGAACAATTGCAATCGATATGTATATTTACGCTCAGTGTGTTGTCTTGATCGCTGGTGAAAAGTTAATTTCTTTTGTAGAATTGTCCGTCTCTCCCTCTCTCTCTCGGTTGTGGTTAGAGGGGATTGTTCAGAGTGACATTCGTTATAGAAAGGTTGTTTCTGTGGTTGTCGTTCTTCGCGTTCAATGATGCCAAATTCCTAGCTGCAGCCTAGTAATCAATATCAAAGACTTGTTCTTATTCTGGCGGTATTGATAGTCTGAGTTTAACCACGTGGTATGGTTAAAAGATTCAGCAATGGTCTACAACCTTTGTTCCCCTCCTAATGGAGAAAAACATGGTCTGCAACCTTTAGCCATCTCGTAATTGAGGTAAGCTCGGTCTGCTGATCATTTCTCAAAGTTGGGTTTTATTCGGAATGGCAGAAAAGGGGCTGTCCCAG
Source organism: Oncorhynchus keta (assembly GCF_023373465.1). Taxonomy (NCBI): domain Eukaryota; kingdom Metazoa; phylum Chordata; class Actinopteri; order Salmoniformes; family Salmonidae; genus Oncorhynchus; species Oncorhynchus keta. The sequence continues at coordinate 18,810,363 of NC_068453.1, forward strand.
GAGGCCTGACCCTAACTGGGCTCAGGGGCGGTCCTCTGATTTAGTTCAAATCAAAAGGGAATTGTATTTTTCTTCATTAAACAGTCCACAATCATATTACACAATTTATACAAACAGTATCATACTCACTCATTCATCTGATACAACAATTAGATGTAAACCTCATATCTGAGGCTATTATATAAACAGCATTATTGTAATGTGGCCACACCGTCTGGATTCTTCACCGATCTTTTATACTTTCTCCGGAACATGAAATGTGTTCATACCTCAAGTTCTGTGAGGTGGAAGGATTTCATTTGTCCTCTAAGAAAGTTTACCCTCTCTCTACTATGTGGCCATGTGGCAGGGTCTTCTCAGGAATTTACGACCTCTGACCACAACAGCCTAGTTGAAGGAGGCAGGGAGAGGGGGATGGGCTTGCTCTTCCCAAAGAGGCCAACGTCATGACACAGGTATATATCGGACCTTCTCAATACTTTCAGAAAAACGGTCACATGCTACTCTGATTTGTCCACTTACAGTATCAACATTTTGATAGTCGCTTTGGCTCGCAACAAATTAACTAGATCAAAAATGCCCCCTTTTGAATTGTTCTCTTTTGTCTCTGTTTTGCAGATGAGATGTCCAATGGTGAGAAAGGTCAGTAAAGGGTGATGCCCAACAATGTTCTTTCACCTCACACAGCACTGGCTTTGATCAGAGAAGTTTGTATGAGAGAATTATTATGGGATACTTTGGTTATGTCAGGCAGGAGAGAATGTATCCCATATTACGTTGGCAGTTTTGCTCTATTGGATGGTGGAAACCATGTTTGTGCAACATGTGAAGGCACATTAAGGTACTACTGAGGCTGCATGTAATGTGACCATTCCACCTTCGACTTCAGTGTGAATGTGGAAACACGGTCGCTGGTAAAAGTGTAAATGTGAAGGGTCTACATGTCCTTGGCAATATAACTGTTGTACTACTGTGGCTCAGTGGTGACGACCGAGTGGTCAGAATCTACACATTCCCCCTAGCGGACCGGCTGATCCAGGCCTGTTGATTCAGCTGATGCTCCTGCCCCCCCATGTGACCAGGTCGCTGGCATGTTATTGGCTGCCTGCCGACACCAGGCTTTGACCTTGGGAGCAGTGTCTTGGGCCTGTGGCTTCGTACAGTGGAGGGAATAACTCTGCTCACACACAGGTTTAGACCAAATGTATTCCTGGCCGGGCACTGATTTCATTTTATGTACTTCTATGAAAGTATTCAATTGTGATTGTGCCATAAATATTGCAATTTACATAAAGATGAATTCTGAATAAACCTGTCTTACGGTAAGTGAAGGACACATTTGAACCCTGTAATATATTTCATGCATCAACTTTGGGGTGGCAGGTAGCCTAGTGGTTAGAGTGTTGGGCCAATAACCCATGGGTTGCTGGATTGAATCCCCAAGCTGACAAATATTTTGTTCTGCCCATGAACAAGGCAGTTAACCCACTGTTTCCCGGTAGGCCTTCATTGTAAATAAGAATTTGTTCTTAACTGACTTACCTAGTTAAATAAAGGTTACATTTCAAATAAAATGTCAATAAATTCCCTCATGGTCAAGCACCAAAACAATGAATCTGATTCCAGGCAAATGGCTGTAAAAATAAATCTACGTTCAGAAAATATCCCACTTGATATTGTGCATGCGTATACACAAACGAATACAGTGGATTTACTGTACGTGTCCCATTCTGTGTGTGACTGAATGGAAAATGGCAAGTGAGGTTGAGCATACAGTGAGTAAGTCTGCCCATTGGTGTGAGAGTGAGTATGTTAAAGGATAGATGTGGAGGCTTTGCGCTATTAAATGCAGCTCTTCCATCCCTGCTATATTTGTCACATACTCAGAGAGTGTTGCCCCAGACAGTAGTGAGGTGCCAATGCCCACACCTGAGATATCCCTCGAGGTCTCACCTCCACCCCCAGGTGGGTAACCATGCACTGGTGTCATGCCCCTCTTTTCTCTCCTTCCAACACGCGTGTTTGTTGTTGTGTGTCCACCGTTCTTGTTTTTCTTCTTTCAATGGGATTTCTCAACTGTTCCCTCGACGACACACACAAACAACGCATTTAAGTCAAAATAGTCTACATGCGATCCAAATAAGTCAACTTCCTGATAAACAGCCCATATGATGCACATCATTCCGTAGTTGCACTGTTGTACTGCTGCTACTGTAACACAGTCCCGTGCTCTGCGTTGCTGTGATGCTCTGTCCCCATTACTGGCTTGTGCTTTCTCTACCAAGTACGTCACCGTTGTGTGTGTGTGTCTGTATGAGGTACTGAAGTATTGTTTTGGAATATGGAGTCATCCACAGGAAGTACATTCAGTGTGAATGAGGAAGTATAGCTTTAATTTTTACATTCAGCAGTTAGCCGTCATTAGACTTCTAATAGATTCCGCTGACATTGTCACGTTCAAATTTCTGGAAACTGTTATGATTGGCTATATGAAAATAGTTTTTTTTTAGCTTGTGGTACATTGTAACAAAGTCTTGTTCAAACTTGCTGAATAAGTAAAACTATACTTCCTTGAAGCCTCCAGGACTAGCTATAGATATGCAATGACCAGATTGGTAACATCCCTCAATTTTACTAGGTAGTTGGCAAAGATAACATTTTATCATTTCTATCAATTTTGATTGCCTGTCAAGCATTCAGACGTGACTGTCAATGGAACGACCCATTCTGGTTGCTGGCTATCTATGCTCATCCATGTCCAGCCAGCACCTCATATGTGTTTAGAGAGGCTGCTAGTGCTTTTGCTCAAGGCTTGCTGCTCCAGCCTGGCACTGTTATCTGCTGTACAGAACAACCGGTAGAGACTGAGGGGAAGGATCCACAGCCCATAGAGGTGATTAAGCCTGTACAGCCAGAACCAGTAGAGAATGGGTCTAAAGAACCAGAACCAGAGGCGGTTGTGGTCGGGGCTAAAGAGCAAGTCGAGTCTGTGAACTCTGAAGTAAAGGAGGCCCCGTCCCCTTGCTCACCCCCACCGCCTGGTAAGTCAAATTCACTCAGTCTCAAGCCATTCACAGTAAAAGTGCATGCTGTTTACTATAACTAAAGCTATAACTGAAGTCCCAGAGTTTTTCCTGATCAGGTCATGTGGTTAGGAAAAACTCCATGCCCTACTCATAAATAGCAACAAGAGCTTCCGTTCAATCGTCCCACTCAAACCATTGATTGAAGCAGTTTGACTCCAGTCTGTAATAGAGTCAGATCCATAGTTCTGGTCTTTACTAAAGCCTTTTATTTTCTCCCAATAGATCATCATATGGGCCAAAGTTCCATTCAAATCAGGCAATGGACTGATAGAGTCTGTATGAATCAGGGTTTTATTTGGATTGAAGAGCTGTTTGTAATGACAGACAGAGACACCTTTTGCCTCTTTGACCCAATGCTGCTATGACCCAATGTGATGAATTTCATTGGCATTTACACTACAACAAACATACATTGGTTCATGCTTTGCTTTCTGCAGATTGTCGACTAGTGCATTTTTTTCCCATAATTCTTCTAAGGCGAAAGTGCCCCCAAAGTCGTGTCTGATAGCTTTGTCATGGTCAAACAGCACATATAGGCTACATGTAAATGCAGCGTGTCTGCTGTGTGCATGGTTCAGTACAACAACTTTACGGCACATACAGCTGGAGTTAGCAGTTTGTTTGTATTAGAAATTGATGACTGAAAGAAACTTAGTGCTGTGTGAGTGGAGGAGATGGACGGTAACTTTAATCTATGAGAGCCTTGTCCCAATTTAGCAACCGTGAAGGAGGAAGCAGAGCCAGTTGTTACGGAGGTTACACAACCGCCAGAGCCTTTTGTTACAGTGGTTACCCCACCACCACCCCCACCTCAAGATCCTGTTGTTACAGTGGTTACCCCACCACCACCCCCACCTCCCCCGCAAGAGCCTGTTGTTACAGTGGTTACCCCACCACCACCCCCACCTCCAGAACCAGTTGTTACGGTGCAGGTTACCCCACCCCCACCTCCAGCAGGTCTGGAAGAGTGTGTGTCTGTGCAAATGCACGAACATGTGTATGTGCATATGCAAGAACGTGTGTGTATATACAGTGGGGCAAAAAAGTATTTAGTCAGCCACCAATTGTGCAAGTTATCCCACTTAAAAAGATGAGAGGCCTGTAATTTTCATCATAGGTACACTTCAACTATGACAGACAAAATGAGAAAAAAAAATCCAGAAAATCACATTGTAGGATTTTTAATGAATTTATTTGCAAATTATGGTGGAAAATAAGTATTTGGTCACCTACAAACAAGCAAGATTTCTGGCTCTCACAGACCTGTAACTTCTTCTTTAAGAGGCTCCTCTGTCCTCCACTCGTTACCTGTATTAATGGCACCTGTTTGAACTTGTTATCAGTATAAAAGACACCTGTCCACAACCTCAAACAGTCACACTCCAAACTCCACTATAGCCAAGACCAAAGAGCTGTCAAAGGACACCAGAAACAAAATTGTAGACCTGCACCAGGCTGGGAAGACTGAATCTGCAATAGGTAAGCAGCTTGGTTTGAAGAAATCAACTGTGGGAGCAATTATTAGGAAATGGAAGACATACAAGACCACTAATAATCTCCCTCGATCTGGGGCTACACGCAAGATCTCACCCCGTGGGGTCAAATGATCACAAGAACGGTGAGCAAAAATCACAGAACTACACGGGGGGACCTAGTGAATGACCTGCAGAGAGCTGGGACCAAAGTAACAAAGCCTACCATCAGTAACACACTACGCCGCCAGGGATTCAAATCCTGCAGTACCAGATGTGTCCCCCTGCTTAAGCCAGTACATGTCCAGGCCCGTCTGAAGTTTGCTAGAGAGCATTTGGATGATCCAGAAGAAGATTGGGAGAATGTCATATGGTCAGATGAAACCAAAATATAACTTTTTGGTAAAAACTCAACTCGTCGTGTTTGGAGGACAAAGAATGCTGAGTTGCATCCAAAGAACACCATACCTACTGTGAAGCATGGGGGTGGAAACATCATGCTTTGGGGCTGTTTTTCTGCAAAGGGACCAAGACGACTGATCCGTGTAAAGGAAAGAATGAATGGGGCCATGTATCGTGAGATTTTGAGTGACAACCTCCTTTCATCAGCAGGGGCATTGAAAATGAAAAGTGGCTGGGTCTTTCAGCATGACAATGATCCCAAACACACCGCCGGGGCAATGAAGGAGTGGCTTCGTGAGAAGCATTTCAAGGTCCTGGAGTGGCCTAGCCAGTCTCCAGATCTCAACCCCATAGAAAATCTTTTGAGGGAGTTGAAAGTCCGTGTTGCCCAGCAACAGCCCCAAAACATCACTGCTCTAGAGGAGATCTGCATGGAGGAATGGGCCAAAATGCCAGCAACAGTGTGTGAAAAACTTGTGAAGACTTACAGAAAACGTTGACCTCTGTCATTGCCAACAAAGGGTATATAACAAAGTATTGAGAAACTTTTGTCATTGACCAAGTACTTATTTTCCACCATAATTTGTAAATAAATTCATTAAAAGTCCTACAATTGATTTCCTGGATTTTTTTCTCATTTTGTCTGTCATAGTTGAAGTGTACCTATGATGAAAATTACAGGCCTCTCATCTTTTTAAGTGGGAGAACTTGCACAATTGGTGGCTGACTAAATACTTGTTTGCCCCACTGTAGGTAGACTATGTTTATGTGCGCATGCACAAACGTGTTGGTGTGTGTGTGTTTTATTGTGTGTGTGTGTGTGTTTTCTGTGTCTATTCTTCTCAGTACAGTTTACAGACAGTTTATAGCTGAGGGTCTAGGATTCATAGTGAGGCTATACTGTAGCAACAAGCACAGTGCTGTTGACGGTCACAGCAGAAGCAGCTGATTTAGATGTATGGAAGGTTATAGCTCTCCGATAGTTGTCACTCATCACTCAGCATTGCTCCAGAGCCTTTTTACCACAACAAAGGTCCAGTTTCATATGTCGCTTCTGTTTTACTCAAACCTCACCCCCACTTGAACGCTCTCTCTATGACACCCTTATTTTTGAGAAATAGCACCCCTTGTGTGGACATCCAGTATTATCGTTTACACTGGTATTCTACAAAACCGGTATGAAAATCTGGATACTGCCCAACGCTACTCTCTATAATGTCTCTGGAGGGGAAGCTGAGCTCAGTTACTCTTGATCGACAACAAGCAGAGGGTTTCTCAAGTAACAGGGCTTTTCTTGGATAGTTAGGTCTTTAATCTTTCATAACCCTTGTGGACATTCTTGTGTTCTTCTGGCCGCTGCTTGTCAACTTCAATCTCTCTCTTCTTCTCACAGTGCTTCTCACTTGCGCTTCCAGCTTTCCTAAACCAAGCTTGTGGTGTTACGCATAATTCCTTTATCTTACGTACACGTGTGATCTCTCACATCACCGTCCACTCCCATCTCATAGACACTGGTGTGATCTCTCACAGGACACGCTTCGATCTCACGATCAACACGTTTATGGTCTCGTACACTTCATCTATCCATTTCAAAGACATGCATATGTGGTGGTGTTGTGTCGTGTCGGTCCCATGTTTTGTCTTGTCTTGCATGCTTTGTCTTGTGGCTTGTCTTGTTGGCCTGCCTTGCCGGTGATGAACTTGGAGCTTTTAATAGGTGGGTCTGTGTCAATCACACCTTTATTGCAGATAAAGATGACGCTACAACCAACACCCCATCACCACCGCCCCCACCAGGTTGGTAACCATGACAAACCATCCTCATTTCTCCCCCCTTTCCCATTTTGTCAAGTCGGTTACCATGGAGACTCCACTATAGGACAGTGCTCCCATCAACACCCCAAAAGTACATTTTGCAGGAGTCAGTTACTGTGGGGAAGAGTCTAACCATAGAGAACACTATGGCTAGATGGTGGATGGGTCTCTTACCTGTCTTTTAAAGACCTGGTTTTTCTCAGACCTTTGGAATATATTCCTGATATGCATTTAATACTTGCTCATGCCAAATGGTTAGCATATTGCTGGTTAGAATATTCAGGATCATCTCCTAAACTATTGCAATATATGTTTGTGCATATCACATACGTATGTTGTTTACATGCATGCCAATTCAAAAATGGCAAAGCATAATTCCTACAAGCACACAAACCTTTATTTATTATAATTTTTAAAGAAAGGTATGGATGTGAAGATCACATCTGATATGCACACCTTGACTTTTTCTACATTTGTTGTCTTACCCCCTGAATGTAAAATGGTATACATGGTATGGTATGTATGGTATAAATGGTATACACACAATGATGTCAAAGTGGAGATGTTTTTTGGAATGTTTACAAAAAAAGGGAAAGCTGAAACGTCTTGAGTCAATAAGTATTCAACGCTTTGTTATGGCCCAAATAAGTTCAGGAGTAAAAATGTGCTGAATAAGTTACATAATAAGTTGCAGTGAGTCACTCTGTGTGTAATGATAGTGTTTTGCAAGATTTTTGAATGACTACTCCATCTCTGTACTCCACATACAATTATCTACAAGGTCCCTCAGTCGAGCAGTGAATTTCAAACACAGATTCAAGCACAAAGACCAGGGACGTTTTCCAATGCCTCGCAAAGAAGGACACCTATTGATAGATGGGTAAAAAAAGAAAAGACATTGAATATCCTTTTGAGCATGGGAAGTTACTAATTACACTTTGGATGTGTATCAATAGTACAACCCGTCAGTACAAAGATCCAGGCGTCCTTCCTAACTCAGTTGCCAGAGAGGAAGGATTCTGCTCAACGATTTCACCATGAGGCCAATGGTGACTTTAAAGCAGTTACAGAGTTGAATGGCTGTGATAGGAAAAAACAGAGGATGGATTGACAACATTGTACCGTAACTGCTGGACTATTAAGCGCACCTGAATATAAACCGCACCCACTGAATTATTTAAAAGTATGTATTTTGTACATAAATAAGCCGCACATGTCTATAAGCCGCAGGTGACTACCGGTACATTGAAACAAATGAACTTTACACAGCCTTTAAACGATACACGGCTTGTAACAAAAATAAATAGGCTTTAACGAAACAAGGCTTGTAACAAATATAAATAGGCTTTAACGAAACAAGGCTTGTAACAAATATAAATAGGCTTTAACGAAACACGGCTTGTAACAAAAATAAATAGGCTTTAACGAAACACGGCTTGTAACAAAAATAAATGGGCTTTAACGAAACATGGCTTGTAACAAAAATAAATAGGCTTTAACGAAACACGGCTTGTAACAAAAATAAATAGGCTTTAACGAAACACGGATTGTAACAAACATTAAACAGTAGCCTACCGAGAAAGTCAATGGTCACTATCTTCCTCCTCCTGTGCACTGAAACCACTGAAGTCATCTCCTTCGGTGTCGGAGTTGAATAGCCTCAGAATTGCTTCATCCGATGTTGGATCGCTGCCCTCTTCAACACGCAGCAGTCCAGCCTTTCGAAACCCGTTGATGATAGTGGATGTTTTTGACAATGCTCCATGCTGTCAGCAGCTCTATTTCCTTTTCCAACAGCCAGATCGATCGCCTTCAACTTGAAAGCTGCATCATATGCATTTCTCCGTGCCTTTGCCATGAGGGTGACAAAATGACTACCGTAATCAGAATGATGGGAAGTTTGAGCACGCTCGATTTACATCACATTATGTGACGGTGCTCAGTTTTTTGGCGGCATGAATCTTGTGAAAGCGGGAAAAATCCATAAATTAGCCGCGTCATTGTATAAACCGCGAGGTTCAACGCGTGGGAAAAAAGTATGGGCTTATAGTCCGGAAATTACGGTAGTTACTCCACAATACTAACATAAATTACAGAGTGAAAAGAAGGAAGCCTGTACATAATAAAACAATTAAGTAAAACTGCAAACAATGTGGCAAATAAATTAACTTAATGTTCTGAATACAAAGTATTATATTTTGGGAAAATCCAACAGAACACATCACTGAAAACCACTCTTCATATTTTCAAGCATGGTTGTGGCTGCATCATGTTATGTGTATGTTTGTCATCGACAAGGACTAGGGAGTTATTTTAGGATAAAAAGAAACGGAGTAGAGCTAAGCACAGGCAAAATCCTAGATGGAAAACCTGGTTCAGTCGGCTTTCCAACAGATACTGGGATACAAATGCACCTTTCAGCAGGATAATAACCTAAAACACAAGGACAAACACACTGGAGTTGCTTACCAAGATGACATTGAATGTTTTCACTTTATCATTATGAGGTATTGTGTGTAAATGGGTGAAAAAATAATTTAATCCATTTTGAATTCAGGCTGTAAACCAACTAAATGTGCAATAAGTCAAGGGGTGTGAATACTTTCTGGAGGCTTGGAATATACACACATAAGATCCATTCATGCCACTCATGCTCATCATGTATACTGTATGTATATTATATGTTATGTATATATGATGATATTATACATGTTTTGGTTTGTTCAAGACCTCAACTATGTTGATACCATACCGGTTCTCTTGTCTTGAATTGTCTTATGTATTCATATTTAATTAATTGGAGATTGTTGGTAAGAGTAATTGGAAGTTTCATTTCATACTTTTTTCCAATTACAAGGCCATTAAGGACAATTTGTCATACTTTATTTTGTCAATCATCACAACGGGTCAATAGCAATATTCTTCACCAGAGTCAAATAAATTGACTAGATAAAAACACAAATTAATTTCAGTAATACTATGCTTTCTTTCACAGAGGATGCCAATACAGTCAAGAAACTCTCTATTGAGCTGCCTAGTAAGATCTCTCTGTTAATCCTACAACTATAGCTCTGACCAAACTAGTCGTTTTGATCAGAATGTTACAACTGTCTGGATGTAGGAAACATGTTCGGAAACATGTATATTTCTAGAAGGTGTTTTGTGTGATTTTTGAAGTTAATTATTTTTCCAACTTTAAGAGGTCAGATTGTCAACGGTGAAACATGTTGCAAAAACATCAATTGATTTTTATGAAAAAGGAATGATAAGAATTTAAGGATTTTAAGAGTCTCCTTTTTTGATATTTTCTGTCTGGCACAGGAATGTTATACATATTTTATGTGAACACATTTGGAATTCTGATCGTAATACAATGATACAGTTTGTATAAAACTTTATTTTACAAAATACAAAGGCATGAAAGAAGATTCAAAACTGATTCTCCTCACTGGTGAAACCTAACAATATACAACAATGTACATAGTTACAGCTTTTGATTGGCAGCTTGCATCATTATGTCAGAATTCGTCAGGGCTCAGCTTGCTTACTGTTAGATGTCTTGTATTGCTTGCTGGTCCTGAATGTTTGTGTGTGCTTGCTTCTGTGGACTTTACAGTACTATTTCTTATAATATGCTGTAAATTTCTCTCTGTCTTTGTTCAGATGATAGCGTCCATGTGTCAGCCATGGGGAGAAAAGACTCAGGTAATACTATGTAACAAAAGCCGTAATAACCATCCTATTAGAAGTGACGTTTTCAATAGCAGAGCTCCAGAATAGCAGTATTCTCTCTGGAGCAAGCCCACTCACGAACAGTGTTAGTCTATTAGCTGGCTCTTTTCATTTTCCCCGCATAGCTGGTCCAATGGAACCTGGCTTGGCATACTTTTCAAAGCTCAGGTTCATTTGGACTCATTTGGATGTTCTGCTCCATGAAAAATACTGGTTTCCTAAAATGTCATAGTTCAACTCCCATGTTCCCCTCCAAGGCTTGTAGGAAGCTATGGGGCTTTTGGACGTCAACATCTTTTTCAAACATGGGAAAATTAATGACATTTCACGTAAGTAAGAAGTCAATTCAATGAATTAAGTGACCTAGTTGAGTTTTAGTCTTTGAGTCAGGGATGAAGTAAAGTGGGAGAGGGTAGCTGGGTCTTTACAGTAGGTAGCGAGGGGTGGGGCTGAAGGGACTCCCTATGTAGGTCTGTCTATAGCAGTTTCATCACATGTTGAGCATGGCGACTGCTGGCATGAGTCCTATTCCACTTAGTCCTCTGAGATCTCAAAGAAGACCGGAGCATCTAGAAATTGAAGAATGTATCAATCGATACACTTTTGCACACGGTAAAGGAGTCTCTTCCGATATGGTAATCATTCAAAACCCGTAACGCTTTTCCCAGTACAGCTATTTGTTCTATGTTCCATGTTCTTATGCTTTCCATGTTGCAAAATGTTATGCTTTCCATGTTGCAGCTGCCATGAACAGCTGAGGAACAGTATGAATGTATTTCTGTCTATCTACCTTGGGAAGTATATAACTTTCAGATGAATACAGAGAAGTGTGGTGACGGATTGTTGAAGCCATTGAGTACGAGGAGTGTGTTGGTCTGTTGGTGTTGAGTCTTTGTGTGATGGTGTGTGTCTGTCTCTCCTGATCGACCAGTGTGGTCTCTGGGAGAGGGACAGGCTCCAGAGGACCTTGACAAGCCCGTAGACACCCCACCGCTGTCCAGCCTGCTCATAGAAAGACCCCAGGGCGGATCCATCACTGTGGGTGAGTGCCTGCAGAGTGAGCTCTCCTCTCACAGCTGCTGTAGACCAGAGATGATATACTCGTAGAGATCTTTTAAAACCCTTACATGTATTATATTTGTACTGGCCAAGGTCTTTTAGATTTGGCTGTCTCCCTTGTTAAATTAGCCTCTTCTCTCTGCCTATCTCTCACTGCCTTTCTCTATGCTTCTGTCTCCCTCTATCTCTCTCTCTGCCTCCATCTCTTTCTCACTCTCTTTCTCGCTCTTGCAATTGTATTTATTCTCTCCAAGAGAAGGGACCTCTGGTAACCATGTGTAGGACATCTTTTCACCTCAAAGGCTATTCCCACCATGGACATGCTGTGTTTTACATGTTCACAAGGTGGAGACATCTCCTTTGTTGCCAAGGTGGAGGCCCAAGACCTGCTCCGTAAACCCACCATCAAGTGGTTCAAAGGGAAATGGATGGACCTGGCCAGCAAGACCGGAAAGCACTTGCAACTGAAAGAAACCTTTGACCGACGCACCAAGGTAGACAACCTCCCATGTATCGCTCTATGTACTGTATGTTAACACACACACACATTGGTCCCCTAGCTGTCCTTCCAATACCTATGTATCTCCCCGCAGATTCACACATTTGAGATGCATATCATCAAGGCCAAAGACAACTATGCTGGAAACTACAGGTGTGAGGTCACCTACAAGGACAAATTTGACAGCTGTTCCTTTGACCTGGAAGTGAAAGGTTTGTTGCACTGTTTGAGTCTCCGTCGTACAGCAAAGAACACACACTGAAACACGAGCAGTAATATACTGTGTTATTGTTTTGCATTATTGTCTTTCAGAACTGGAACAGTCACAGAGTGTTGATATTCGATCAGCCTTCAAAAGAAGGTAATGAGAGCAACACAATCTGACCACGTTATTTCGGTTTTCAGAGTCAACAACAGAGTGGTATTTTTACAGTTAGTGGTTAGATTGAGCATTTGAATAATGAGTATCCTTTTTTTCTCATAATGATAAATATGACAAAAGTAACATTAAACACAAACTTCACTGGTTTCGAGCAAGATTCATTACACATGGCAAATAAACCTGAAAATGTACATCTGAGCATCAGATACGTGGGTGGGACATTGTGGCTCAGTAGGAAAACCATGGCTCTTATCACAAACCAACATGAGAGCATAATGTCTGAAACATAATGACCATGAAATCGGATGTGATTAACCTTTATTAAGGTAATTACCAATCAACGTGTTGAACAGCACAAAGGCCAATGCTTGCATTTGAAACTCCCTCCCAACAATGTGTCTGAAAGCAACGCAAAACATCCCAGCCCCATAGCATTATCCCAACGTAGCTGCTCAGTGATGCCCCTGCAACACAGCAGAAACATTGTGGAAATGTTGTCATATGCTGGCTGGGATTGCTCTCAATACTCCTTACACAAACCAGTTCGTTAGAAGCATTTAATTGGAAATGAATCGAAGGGTTTTTGTGTAAGCCACCAATCATGTGTTAGTCTGAACCTAATGCATTTGATTGAAGTCAGTAGCCACTGCTTTGCGTTGTTCTTTTAGCATTGTTTATCTAGTTGCCTGTTACTGTTTCTACTCTGATTAAATCTCCATTAATCTCTTCTTGTTAACAACAGCAGTGAAGGACACGAGGATGCAGGGGATCTTGACTTTAGTGGTCTTCTTAAACATAGGTGAGAGTCACTGTCCGTCCTCAAGGGGACAGTCTTATTTTTTTATTTTTTTTACTATACCCTTGTTTTGGGTGTTGACCTCTTTTCTTTTGCCCCAGCAACCACCATTGAATCTTTTACTCTTCCAAATTGCTTTCTTATTTTGTTACATGATCATATGTGCATTACAATATAGCATAATATATTAAAGTGTATTAAATATAAAATATGAAATATAATATAGTACAGTATATTAGTTAGTACATAGGTGAAGTAACATTGACTGTAAGAGTACATCCTTTCATTAATATTAGGTTTTACAGTGAATCACATACAAAGTTACTATCTAGCACACTATCTACTCTCACATATTGATAACTGTATTTTTGAGTTTCTTTTTTCATTTGTAAATACAAATCTACATTTTTTTCTTGGTTCAAACATCAAGACAACAGCATGTTTTTTCAATGTACTGCCAGTACAATAGACCTAGACAGACCGTGACACATCACTGAGGTCAAATTACACATTTATTTGGGCTTGTCTCTTCTTCTTCCCTACACATTCAGAAACCAAAGGTTAGTAGAGAGAATAACCTAGGTAATTAAACGATTAGACCTTACTGCGGGGTAAGTACTATAATCCTGTAGCGTCCCCAGCATGGAATGTAGTTCTAGGATCTGGAACAAGCAAGAGTGTTGGCCTACTGTAGTACGGTAACACTTCATTTACAGCCAACATTCTCAAATGCTCCATTAACAATCAGTAAGGATGGAAATGGACTTTGCGTCATAACGTCTCTCTGCTGTTTGGGATGACAACTTTTTTGATCAACAGTAGGGGTCAGTAATACTGTGTTTATGAGGCAAAGGGACTCCCATTTTGGATCATTAATGATCTGCTAGTGGACCATTTATAAATGATGCTGTGAAATAGTGTTATCACTACATTGTCATTTTATTTCAACTTAGAAATACAAGACACATATTACAATGTTTATTTCAGTCTACAAAGTAATTGCCTGAAAATAAACAAGAAGAGAGATGCATAAGAATGAAATAATAATTCCATGCTTTTTTACCTCCAAAGCTTTCCGACATTTGGGAAAATGTCCATGAAAGAACGGCCTGATTGAATGATCTTTATTTCGCTGCCTAATGGATCTACTCACGCCCAGGGCAACATGCTTATTAACCTGGATCTCACAGATCTAACATCCCCTATGGACGCCTAGCCTTCCATCTCTAACACGGTCAGAGCGTCTCTGAAGTGGTGATGAGTGAACATACTGAGACACAAGGCAAAGGGATGGGCAATGTGAATAGAAAGAGAAGGAATGTAGACTTTATCAGCAGTACATCTTGGAGTAAGAGCTCCCTATATTCCTGCATGCAGCACCTAGATCAGTAATTGTTTCATTCTGTTTACCCCCCTTCCCCAAGGAACAAAAGTAGCCTAATAGCATTTATCCGTTTATGACCTTTTTTGTTATTCATTAATACAGCACTGGTTAAAATGTATTTTCTCTTGCAAAATCTCACCCTAAAGGCAAGTAACAATGTCCAGACTAAAAGAACTCGACACTGGTCAAAACCCCTTCCTGAAACATATTCAACTCCCTTGTAATAATCTGATCCCTCTACTTTCCTCAGCAGTAAAACCCTTCCTATAGGATATAATACATATAATAGACTAGCCACCCCCTCTCCCCCGTAACACCTCATCCTCTCCTCCGTAACACCTCATCCTCTCCCCCTGTAACGCCTCATCCTCTCCCCCTGTAACGCCTCATCCTCTCCCCCGTAACACCTCATCCTCTCCCCCGTAACACCTCATCCTCTCCCCCTGTAACGCCTCATCCTCTCCCCCGTAACACCTCATCCTCTCCTCCGTAACACCTCATCCTCTCCTCCGTAACACCTCATCCTCTCCCCCTGTAACGCCTCATCCTCTCCCCCTGTAACGCCTCATCCTCTCCCCCCCCGTACACCTCATCCTCTCCTCCGTAACACCTCATCCTCTCCCCCTGTAACGCCTCATCCTCTCCCCTGTAACGCCTCATCCTCTCCCCCGTAACACCTCATCCTCTCCCCCTGTAACGCCTCATCCTCTCCCCCTGTAACGCCTCATCCTCTCCCCCTGTAACGCCTCATCCTCTCCCCCTGTAACACCTCATCCTCTCCCCCTGTAACACCTCATCCTCTCCCCGTAACACCTCATCCTCTCCCCCTGTAACGCCTCATCCTCTCCCCCTGTAACACCTCATCCTCTCCCCCTGTAACGCCTCATCCTCTCCCCCTGTAACACCTCATCCTCTCCCCCTGTAACACCTCATCCTCTCCCCGTAACACCTCATCCTCTCCCCCTGTAACGCCTCATCCTCTCCCCCTGTAACACCTCATCCTCTCCCCCTGTAACACCTCATCCTCTCCCCCTGTAACACCTCATCCTCTCCCCCTGTAACACCTCATCCTCTCCCCCGTAACGCCTCATCCTCTCCCCCTGTAACGCCTCATCCTCTCCCCCGTAACGCCTCATCCTCTCCCCCCGTAACGCCTCATCCTCTCCCCCTGTAACGCCTCATCCTCTCCCCCTGTAACGCCTCATCCTCTCCCCCTGTAACGCCTCATCCTCTCCCCCTGTAACGCCTCATCCTCTCCCCCTGTAACACCTCATCCTCTCCCCCTGTAACGCCTCATCCTCTCCCCCGTAACGCCTCATCCTCTCCCCCGTAACGCCTCATCCTCTCCCCCGTAACGCCTCATCCTCTCCCCTGTAACGCCTCATCCTCTCCCCTGTAACGCCTCATCCTCTCCCCTGTAACACCTCATCCTCTCCCCTGTAACACCTCATCCTCTCCCCTGTAACACCTCATCCTCTCCCCTGTAACGCCTCATCCTCTCCCCCGTAACGCCTCATCCTCTCCCCCTGTAACGCCTCATCCTCTCCCCCTGTAACACCTCATCCTCTCCCCCTGTAACACCTCATCCTCTCCCCCTGTAACACCTCATCCTCTCCCCCCGTAACGCCTCATCCTCTCCCCCCGTAACACCTCATCCTCTCCCCCCGTAACACCTCATCCTCTCCCCCTGTAACACCTCATCCTCTCCCCCTGTAACACCTCATCCTCTCCCCCTGTAACGCCTCATCCAGAGAGGATGTCAGAGGACAGGTACAGGGCTTCAAACCACGCCCATCCCTTTGTGTGACATGTCCTGAGGAACTCTGTAGGGAGGGAGAGAACGTGTGCCTGATATAAGGAGAGAGAGAGGGAGAGAGAGAGAAGAAGAGATTACTTTTAGAAACACAGCAGATCAGTAGGACAGCGGAGGGAAAACACTCTTCAAAAGTAATTCAGTAGATACAACTGAGAGTAGTCTTCCTTCAGCGCAGTCACGGCCCCTTTTCTAGTACCCTCTCCAGAACCTCCTTCCCCACCCAATACCCCCCATAGGGAGCAGTTCCTCAGGACACGTCGCGATAGCCCAGAGCGTGGCCCCAGCCCTCATACCCTCCCCTCGTGTCCTGCCCCAGGGAGCCCAAGCAGGATGAGACGCCTGAAGTGGACGTGTGGGAGATCCTGAAGTCGGCCAGGCCAGACCAGTACGAGAAGATCGCCTTTGAGTACGGCATAACAGACCTGCGGGGTCTGCTCAAGAGGCTGAAGAAGACCAAGAAAGAGGAGAAGAAGAGTGAAGGTGCTGAATTGAGTGTTTGTCCATGCGACTGTGTTTTACTGTTGGGATTATGCTGCACTATGGATTTATATTGTTTAGCTCAAAATCAGCTAATCTGTGATTATTCAGGGGAAAGGCTCACGTTTCACTGGTTTTCTATAGGATGCATAACCATTGTCATGGGATATTATCTTTTTTGTAAAGCTTTTGCCAAGAAGTTGGATCCAGCATACCAGGTGGACAAAGGAGGGAAGATCCGCTTAGTGGTGGATCTTGCAGACCCCACAGTAGAGCTGAAATGGTACAAGAACGGCCAGGAGATCCGTCCAACTCCAAAGTACGTAAAGCTTTTTCTTCTTTCTCCATGTGTTAATCTTCTATATCTTTTCCTCTCTTTCATCTTCTCACAAATGAAAGGCATTTTTGGGAGTTCCTCATAAAATGTGTTTCATTCGTGGTTGGGTCCTCATTGCCGGTCCTCTGGTACTTGTAGTTTTTATCTGTTCCTTGTCACATCTCTCAGCATTGAAAAGCAATGGTTCACATGCTAGTGTTTCTGATGGTCTCGTGGTGCAAGTAAGGACGCATACACCCACACGTGCGCATCAAAACACACATTGTTTTACACCAATAATTGCTTTCACATAATGACACACACATACAGCCCTGTGTGACCCCTGTTATGAACAGGGGTTTTCCTCTACTGCCTCAGCTCTTGTCAACCAGGGACAAGTCTGACCCTACATGCCCTTTACACCTATACAGAGCTCCCATTGTGTCCAGACGCAAACAGCTACAGGACCAGCCCAGATCTCTGCACTGTAAACCATTGCCAGCTGATGCCCAGTGAACAAATAACGTTCTCTCAACACTAATGTGGTGTTGATAAGATGCCACATGCATCTCACCAATGCATCAAGAACGTTATTTGTTTTTGGGGAATGCTTTGCGCTGAGCTACATTTGAGTGGAAATGCACTGTTTGATGATTTAAATAATGGTCCTTTGCTATTAACTACAGGTCCTTTTCTGTACAGGGAAATGGCGGTACCTTCTCCACAGGTCTTTAACACTTGGCTTTGTAACAATCAATGGATGATCTATTGTTTTGAAAGCTGTGTACTCCACTAATGTTAGTGTACCATAAATATAATTTGGTGTAGTTTAAGTGTATTGATCTTACCACATTGTGTTGTTTTCTTAGCTCTCTCTGGAAATCATTTGTATAATTAAGTGATAATGCCCGAGAAGCCAGTGTTTCGGGGATATATTGGCACGAGTGTTGTGCAAACTGGCTTCGAGGGCATTATCATTTTTATACAACGGATTACCAACATATTCAAATAATGAATGACATATTTTCATTTTCAATATTATTTTGATGAATGTATTCATACTATTTCATCCTTCCACTAGATATAGTCCCGACACAAATCTAGGGTTGCTACCCAAGCCGGCTGGTCCTTTGTTCTATTGGTTTGGTTGCCAGAGACTCGACCCAGTCGTTCAGTCTTTTTGTTCTGTATCTATGGACGTGACCCAGTTGTTCGTTCTAAATGTTCCATTGCCATACTGGCTGGCAATGTTCTTACCCCTTGCTTGCTAGCTAGCCAACTACGGCTAACTTACAGTCACATCAAACAGTGCAGCCAGAATAACAACAGTAGCTGCATTTGCATTTGTTTAAGCTGTTTTCTAGTGACATTTATTCAGACACAACCATAACAATGAGCTAATGAGGCGCGATTCGCCTGGCATAGAAAATGTGCTCTCTCGTCAGGACACTGTTGTTCAGAGGACCTAGCCAACAACCGACTGCAAACTAGCTGCACTTCGTTGACATTTTTTTGTATAAATCCATAAAAATGATGCCAGCTGATTCATGATTTCGACTGGCTAAGAAACACTGGCTGCCTGTCTGTCTCGTGCCGACTCCCGACACGTTCATTACTATGTAACAGCTGGAGATTGTTTCAATATTGAAATTCAATGTTGCAAATGTCAGAGAGACAGACAGCAAGGTTTATACAAATCTCTGCTGTTAAAAACTAAGTGTTAGTATAAAATAAATGTGAGATAATGTCTAGATGCTTTTTATAGTGGAGATCAAGTTCATAAAGTGCCTGGTGGGCTGATGAGACAGTGGATTGTGCTGTCAGATGGAACAGAGTAAATAGGCATTTTAACATCATAGATTTAGCCATTGGTGATTTGTGGAACAGACACAGGATGGAATTAGACCCACCCATTGTATAACTACTGTTAATACACATACTTTTGAAAGTTAATCTCCTCACTCAATCTAACATCTGTATTACTCGATGTTATAAGACCTCTATGTACCCTCAAAATGGCAAGTGTGTACTTAGATTGTAAAAAGTGAAGGGTCAATCTCAGGCTACTCTCAGTTGAGGTTGTTCAAAGCCAAGCCGAGTTAAAGCCATCTGGGAGGTTATTGCAGTTTTCTGTTCCCTGGTCTCCAGTGGTGTATTTCCCAGGATTCCCTGTTATGAAGATCTCTCGCTCTCTCTCATTTTGTTGTAACACTATTGGCTGTTACAGTCCCCTCCTCTATCCTTCTGTCCTATTTGTCTGTCTGTCATGCCGTGGTGCTCATCCCTTTCCTCTGCCATAACCACTTCCTCCTCTGGCTCCATTCCGGCTCCACTGCTGACCTTAAGTCAAAGGAAGTAAGTTCACCCGTCCTACATCCCTGACCTCTGGTGTGACCCCAACCCTCTATCTACTCTATTCCTCTGGGTGTGCACTGACAACCCACGCTGATGCATGTTGGGATGTGTTTGTTTGTGAATGGGGGCGGGTCTCTGTATATGAATTTGTCTGTATATCTTCACATTACTATGATTTCAATGACAGGTTTTTGATTAATAAACTAGCACAACATTTTATTCTTAAAATAATCTAATATAAAATAATAAAATAATACATCTATTTCTGCCTTTGGAAGACACAAGTAAGCAAAGGCAACTGTCTGTAGCTCTGGATGATATGAAGTCTTGAAATAATTGCCATTCACAAGCATATATGGTATAATATAACTTTCTCTCCAAGCACATATAGTCAGTCACAGTATGTTGATATCCAGTGATTTGATTGATTGATGCACTTGCTGCATAGGTTTATCTTTGAGCAAAAAGGTACACAGCGGATTATGGTCATCAACAACTGCGGCCTGAATGATGACGCTGCCTATTCCGTAGCCGCGGGAGAAGAGAAGTGTACCACAGAGCTGTTTGTCAAAGGTACCCCTCTCCATTCCATCATCCTTCTCTCTTAATTAATTTTAATGTCTCTTTGAGGAATTAGTGGGACCAGAATGTGGTCTCTCCACAATTTCACACTTCACTGTTTCTAATTATATTGATGCCTTTTATGATTTGTATCTTACCTTGCTGCAGAGTTACCAGTGAAGATTACTAAAGAGATTGAGGCGGTGAAAACGACAGTGAACGAGAGGATTGAGTTGGCGTGTGAAGTGTCTGAAGAAGGAGCTCAAGTAAAATGGTAGGGCTATGTCAACTTATTGTGTGTGTATGTGTTTTTCCCCCCGTGTGTGTGTGTGTGTGTGTGTGTGTGTGTGCGCCTCTAACCTTTCATCTTCCCCCTCAGGTGTAAGAACGGCGTGGAGGTCCCGACCGGACCCCGGTCACGCTACCGTGTCAAGTCTGAGGGGCTGAAACACTGGCTAATCATTGACGATGCCTCAAAGGAGGACACTGGAACCTTCTCCCTCATGGCCTCTGGGGGAACCTCTGAAGCCAAAGTCCAGGTTGAATGTGTGTATTTCACTTCCCTCTCCTTTCCTCACACATTCTCTCTTACTGAGAAACTGTAGATCAACTAAATTGATGACTATTTTTCATTTTTTCTATCCTCTTATTTCTTTCCATTCTTCCCTTCATCAGTGAAGCCACTGAAGATTATTCAGGATTTGCAGGACATGACAGTGCTTTTGGGCCAGCCACTGAAGATGCACTGTGAGATCTTCCCTGGGAATGTTCCAGGTCGTTGGTACAGGAACGGACAGTTGATCCAGTCCAACGACCGCATCAACATCCTGCAAAGAGCCAAGTATGTCACTTCCCTCCCACTCGCCCATCTCCTCAGCCCCATACCTGTGTTCATGGGGGTTTCATACCTGGTCAAGTAACAGAGGAAAAGATTCTGGGCCCAAATCAGGATTCACCATTAGGCCCATGTAACCTGAGCAAGAAAAACTCTGGGCCTTAGCCCTTCCCTCTGTCCTGCTGTCTTTTTCATATTGTTTAAGCTGTCTTCTCACTTGTTTTCTTGTTTTGACAGGAACCACCGATTAGAAATTGTGAACAGCACCATTCACGATGCCGGGGATTATACCTTTGTGCCAGAGGGATACTCTCAGAGCCTCTGTGCCAAAGTTCATATCGTTGGTACAGTCATTTTAATGATACAAAACCGTCTGTGGGTTGAAAGGAATATTATAGAGCACTTACTTGTTTTCTTCCTTGTCCCGTTCTTACAGATCCTCCCAGGGTGCACCTGGAGAGCTTGAACTTCCCTGACAACACGGTGACCATTGTGGCAGGAAATAAACTCCGTGTGGAGATCCCCATCAGTGGAGAACCAGCACCCAGAGTGGTGTGGATGAAGGGAGAGAGGGTGAGTGCTGACCTGGGTCAAAATAGGCTTCATTGGGCCTCCCGGGTGGCGCAGTGGTTAAGGGTGCTGTACTGTAGCCCCAGCTGTGCCATCAGAGACTCTGTCGTAACCGGCCAAGACCGGGAGGTCCGTGGGGCGACGCACAATTGGCCTAGTGTCGTCCGGGCTGGTGAGGGCTTGGCCGGTAGGGATGTCCTTGTCTCATCGTGCACCAGCGACTCCTGTGGCGGGCCGAGCGCAGTGCGCGCTAACCAAGGTTGCTAGGTGCATGGTGTTTCCTCCGACACATTGGTGCGGCTGGCTTCCGAGTTGGATGCGCGCTGTGTTAAGAAGCAGTGCGGCTTGGTTGGGTTGTGTATCAGAGGACGCATGACTTTCAACCTTCGTCTCTCCCGAGCCCGTACGGGAGTTGTAGCGATGAGACAAGATAGTAGCTACTACAACAATTGGGGAGAAAAAGGGGTCATTTTTTAAAATTTTTAAATAGGCTTCATTGTGCTCAATTGTTGTCATAAGTACAGTATACATACTGTACTGTATGGGTACAGTATATACACTGTACTGTATGGGTACAGTACAATCTGCTATTTGCCATCGTAGGTAATCCTTGACTCGGGCCACCGTGTGCGAGCTGAAACCTTCTCTGACCACACCAGCCTCACCATCGACATCGCAGAGAAGGAGGACACAGGAAACTACAAGATAGTCCTGCAGAACGAGGCTGGGGAAGCAGGGGCTAGCATCAAAGTCAAGGTGGTGGATATCCCAGACCCTCCTGAAGTTCCCCTGGTCACGGAGGTGGGAGGAGACTGGTGCTCTATGACATGGGAACCCCCGATCTATGACGGAGGCTCACCCATCTTAGGTAGGTGTGTGTGGGTGGTTTTATGCTAACAAGTTGGATATTCTGGTGTGTGTGTGTGTATGTGATATAGAACTATGCTTTTCCCCAAAGGCTACTTCATCGAAAGGAAGAAGAAGCAGAGTTCCAGATGGATGAGGCTGAACTTTGACCTGAACAAAGAGACCACATTTGAGCCTAAAAAGATGATTGAGGGTGTCCCGTACGAGGTGCGCGTCTTTGCTGTGAATGCCATCGGCGTGTCCAAACCCAGCGAGCCATCCAAAGCCTTTGTGCCGCTGGGTGAGTTCTGAGTAGGCGATGTTCGCTTGGCAATGTAATCTTTGTGACAAAGCCAGTGAGGTGACACTTACAGTACAAAGGCGTTATCCTCTTACGTAAGCCAATACGGTTTCTCCTGTGGTTATATCATATCACGATAGTGGGAGAAAAATGAAAGAGCCGGTGCTGTGATACTGTGTGATAGTGCAGGCCATTGTGTGGGCTGCCCTTCCCCTTTGCAGCTGTTCCTCTGATACCCAACTATTCCAAGCATTCCGCATTCTGACTGTGACCTCTACTGGACGTGGCAGGGGCTTTAGGAGATATTAAATATGTCTTTATAATGGCTGCCAAATCATCTAGGGCTTATAGGTTTAGGAGATCAGCCTCCCACAGGGTTCAATATGAGTTAAACGTGATGCAGAATATAAGAATAGACGTTAAGAGCCGCCCCTAATCAGATCTGGTGAACAGATTGATGACATACCAGCGCCAGCTAGAGGGGTGTCCCACACACATGGGCATGGAGGTGTTTCTTACATTGTATGCATTATACTGTTATTATGGCAGTTGAAGATCAACTTTTGACAAGGCATACTATACATGCAAGGAAATGTTTGTGTGAAGTCCAACCGTTGTAACACTCTCACACTGATTGCTCTCAGCTGTGACCAGCGAGCCCACCATGCTGGTGGTGGATGATGTCACAGACACCACGGTGACCATGAAGTGGCGTCCCCCAGACACCATCGGAGCTGCAGGCTTAGACGGCTACCTGGTGGAGTATTGCATCGAAGGAAGTAAGAAGCATTCGATTGACATGCCTCCATTGACGAATAGACTTTGTCTTTTATAACTAGAACCCATTTGACTTTTCATGATCAGGAGAAACTCCTGGCCTGTTAATAAGTATTACCTGCTGTGTTAAGTCTATGGACATGTTCTCCACAGCTGATGACTGGAGAGTAACCAATAAGGAGCTGACAGAGAAGACTAAGTACACCATCACTGGCCTCCCTCCAGAGGCTAAGATCCTGGTTAGGGTAAGGGCCATCAATGCTGCCGGCGCCAGCACTCCCAGAACACTTCAGCACTCTATCCTGGTCAAAGAGGTCATCGGTGAGTCCTAGCCACTTTCCACTTCTCTTGTTGATGTCTGTATGTATTATTTATTAGCAAGGCTTAAGCAACAGGGCTAGGAATATGACATTTGATACACAAGTCCAAAAGACAACAGTTCATCAAATATTTACAGTGCCTTCGGAAAGTATACAGACCCCTTGATGTTTTCCAACTTTTGTTACGTTACAGCCTTATTCTAAAATGGATTCAAATTAAAAAAAATAAATCAGCAATCTATACAGAATACCCCATAATGACAAAGCGAAAACAGGTTTTTAGAAAAATGTGTGAATGTATTAATATAAAAAATAAAATAACGTACATTTACGTATTTGCATAAGTATTCAGACCCTTTGCTATGAGACTCGAATTGAGCTCAGGTGCATCCTGTTTCCATTGATCATCCTTGAGTTGTTTCTACAACTTGAATGGAGTCCACCTGTGGTAAATTCAATTGATTGGACATGATTTGGAAAGGCACACACCTGGCTATATAAGGTCCCAAAGTTGACACTGCATGTCAGATCAAAAACCAAGCCATGAGGTCAAATGAATTGTCCATAGAGCTCCGAGACAGGATTGTGTCAAGGCACAGATCTGGGGAAGGGTACCAAAACATTTCTGCAGCATTGAAGGTTCCCAAGAACACAGTGGCCTCCATCATTCTTAAATGGAAGGTTTTCTTAGAGCTTTTCCTAGAGCTGGCCGACCGGCCAAACTGAGCAATCGGGGGAGAAGGGCCTTGGTCAGGGAGGTTACCAAGAACCCGATGGTCACTCTGACAGAGCTCTAGAGTTCCTCTGTGGAGATGGGAGAACCTTCCAGAAGGACGACCATCTCTGCAGCACTCCACAAATCAGGACTTTATGGTAAAGTGTCCAGACGGAAGCCACTACTCAGCAAAAAGCACATAACAGCCCGCTCTGAGTTTGCCAAAAGGCACCTAAAGACTCTCAGACCATGAGAAACAAGATTCTCTGGTCTGATGAAATCAAGATTGAACTCTTTGGCCTGAATGCCAAGCTTCACGTCTCGAGGAAACCTGGCACCATCCCTACGGTGAAGCATGGTGGCGGCAGCATCATGCTGTGGGGATGTTTTTCAGCAGCAGGGACTGGGGGACTAGTCAGGATCAAGGGAAAGATGAACGGAGCAAAGTACAGAGAGATCCTTGATGAAAACCTGCTCCAGAGAACTCAGGACCTCAGACTGGGGCGGAATTTCACCTTCCAACAGGACAACAACCTGAAAATAGCTGTGCAGCAAAGTTTCCCATCCAAACTGACAGAGCTTGAGAGGATTTGCAGAGAAGAATGGGCGAAACTCCCCAAATACAGATGTTCCAAGCTTGTAGTGTCATTCCCAAGAAGACTCAATGCTGTAATCGCTGCAAAAGATGCTTCAACAAAGTACTGAGTAAAGGGTCTGAATACTTATGTAAGTTTTTTTTTTTTTGTATAAATTATCCAAAAATTTTAAAACCTGTTTTTTCTTTGTCATTATGGGGTATTGTGTGTAGATTAATGAGGATTATTTGTATATTTTTTTAATCAATTTTAGAATAAGGCTGCAACGTAACAAAATATGGAAAGTCGATGGGTCTGAATACCTTCCGAAGGCACTGTAGATAAAAAATAATTACAAAATGTAAGTAATCACATTCCATCCACTTATCTGACCTGTCCTCTTCTCAGAACCACCTAAGATCCGCATCCCCCGTCACTTGAGGCAGACGTACACTCGTAAAGTCGGAGAAGCAGTCAATCTCGTTATTCCATTCATGGTAAGGCAATAACAGAAAATGACTGAACCCCCTCCAGTAAAAGCCCTTTAGTAAATCATATGTAGTTAGATTCATGCTCCTATGCAATATGTGACATGTAGGGCAAGCCCAGGCCAAAGGTGAGCTGGCTGAAGGAGGGCCAGACGGTGGACCCCACGCAGGTCACTATCCGCAACACAGACTGTGACAGCATCATCTTCATCCGCAAAGCAGAGAGGAAACACTCTGGGATGTACGATATGAAGGTGGAGGTGGAGAACCACGTGGACACGGCCATCGTAGACATCCAGATAGTAGGTGGGTCAAAGGACACTGACAGGAAGGATATCCTGATCTCACAGTTAAAGTTGTTTACACAGATCAATTAAGCACTTGTATCGGTCATTTTTACAGATTGAATCAAACAGAAAGTAGAAGGAAAAAATACTATAAGAGGGAAAGATCTCATTGTAAAGAGTTGATCGAGTTGAATGTTTTAGTGTTGTTCTGCCCTTTATTCCCTATCAAATTTTTCACAGCAGCTAATGTCTAGAACATGCCAATAAGACCCATACTGATGTTAATGATGTTAACGGATTCATCTCTCCACTCAGACCTCCCAGGGCCTCCACAGTGTGTGAAGATAGATGAGGTCTGGGGGGGAAACGTGGCTCTGGACTGGACCCCTCCAAAGGACAATGGCAACGCCGCCATTACAGGCTACACCATCCAGAAAGCAGACAAGAAGACCATGGTATGAGTCTGCTGAATGCATCACTTGGTACTGTACTATATGGAATCAGTATGAGGGAGAGATTTTTACAGGAAAAGTACCTCTGTATGTATTATGCATATGGAATTCAAGTGTATGTGCTACTCAATGTGATCCCCTGCATGTTTAAACAAATCTGCTCCCTATGGGACAGGAGTGGTACACGTGTATTGAGCACTACCACCGCACCTGCATCACCATCACCGAGCTGGTGGTGGGGAACGAGTACTACTTCAGAATCTACTCTGAGAACATGGTGGGTCTGAGCGAGGGTGCCACCCAGACCAAGGACAGCGCCCTCATCGTTAAAGAAGGTATGTGTGTGCTCCTCTGTGTGTGTGTGTGTGTGTGGGGGATACCATATGGAGAGCAATGAAAAATATGACCAGTATGTCATCCCCTCTACTTTCTAATATTATGGACCAACTCATTCAAAAAGCAGATGGACATAAACATCAGTCACTTCTTTTTTCGTTTTCTTCTTTGTTTTTTTGTCACAAGGTAACAATACATAGTGATAAAATATTCATTTTTACAGAATTGGACCAGTTGCTTTCATTCGAAGATGGCTTATACACTACATATCATGTTTCATTGTACTGTTAATGCCGATGTTGCTGTCTCTGACCGCAGATGATGAATTAAAATACTGTCTCTCCTTCAATCATGATCACAAGGGAAATTCCCCCATGATACAGCTCAGCACCTGTATCATGTACAACCCCATTCTTCCTCCCTTCCTTCTTCTGCAGGCATGCAACTGAAGAACCCCGAGTACATCGACCACGACTTCAAAGAGCCTCCCAAGTTCACCCAGCCCCTCATCAACACCTTCGCCATCGCTGGCTACAACGCCACCCTCAACTGCAGTGTCCGTGCCAACCCACGAGTAGGTGTAGCCCGGGTCCCAGATCTGTTTGTGCTGTCTTGCCAACTCCATTTCAGCAATTGGAGTTGGCAAGACGACACAAACAGATCTGGGACTCAGGCTAGGTGTATAGGACCGTACTTAGACAGTGCCTACACCAATTCTCTGGGAATGTTCTGTCCAACTAAACTCCTGGACATGGTTGTGGTATCATGTTCCCCATACCCCTCCAGCCTGTTCCCCATACCCCTCCAGCCTGTTCCCCATACCCCTCCAGTCTGTTCCCCATACCCCTCCAGTCTGTTCCCCATACCCCTCCAGCCTGTTCCCCATACCCCTCCAGCCTGTTCCCCATACCCCTCCAGGATGGACCAGGTCCAAATGGTCCAGGCCCCCAGCTGTATGCTGAAAGCTTTACACCTGCAGCCTGCTCTTTCTGACCGCCTCTCAATCACAGCAGCCTTTACGCCTGACAGCTATCCTCTCTCTAACAACACATCTCTAGTCAGCTGCCTGAAGTTTTTTGTTGAGAGGTTGAAAAACTGCTTAAATTAACAGACCATGGGCACCATGTAAATATAAGGGTTTATCTGATTAATGCACTCTTGGTTATAAGATATGACTGTTCATAACAGTGTATCTCTAACTTGAACAGTGTATTGGCCCTCTCACTGAGAAAATAGTACAAATCTACAGACCAGTAAAACATTGCAATGTATTGAATGCTTCTGAAATAATGTACTACAACATATTGAGTTGACAAATGTTTTAATGATACAGTGGCGAGGACTTTTATACTACTTGATAAACATTATGGGGAGTAACTTGCGACACATCCCTGACTTAATTAAGTATTGATATTTTAGAGGCTTCTCTGGGAAACGGGCTAACCTTCTCTGTTTTTGACTTCAGCCCAAAGTGATTTGGATGAAGAATAAGATAGCCATCATTGACGACCCGCGCTACCGCATGTTTAGCAACCAAGGGGTCTGCACCCTGGAGATCCGGAAACCCAGTCCCTACGACGGGGGCATGTACTCCTGCAAGGCCATTAATAACCTGGGTGATGCACTAGTGGAGTGTAAGCTGGAGGTTAAAGGTCAGTTTGGGCTGTAGGGGTACCTGGTAACCTGCGGTGTATGTTATCCACATGTGTACAGTATTAGGTGTCTAGACTCTTTGGTGATGTAGATCAGTACATAGTTTGTTTCAGTGACTACACCACCAAAGGCCCGTCCGTAACAGCTGTGGTCCTGTAAGTATCCGTCGTACATATATCGTATATGATATATGCTTATATTGTTATATACAATATCCAGGGGGTTTGTCATTACATCTCCCCTGCTACTCCAATGAGGAACAATGTTTTACATCACATGGCTGAACTCAATCTATGCATTTCCTTCTCATTTTAAACATGTTCATCTAATTACAGGTGTTCATACAAGACTTCAGTAATGTCACTTGTGTTCAGCCAAATCATGTTCATCTGACTACCACTGTTGAATTTCCTACCACAACTTCAAAGTCGCATCGTCAAATGTAGCATGCTTCACCAATACAGCATGGTCCAAATCTTCCTAAGGCGTCATCACGCATCAACACCTCATAACTCAAACGCGCATCAATACGTATTGTTCTAGATGTAGTTCCCTTGTTAGATGAATAGTATCTTGTGGCTCCATGTTTTAGTGTCTCCCCTCAACAGATGGTGATGTTCCTTCAATTGCGTGTTTAACTCCTCATATAAAATGAGTTCAATAACTGACCAGTATTCCCTGGAGAACACATAACTCCCCCATGTAAACATTTGGATAACCCCTCTTCTCTTCTCTCCTCCCCAGTCCCCACTCAGGATTAGTGAATGTATGTTCTCATCCAAGGTAAGCTTTCATATGGTTTTGGCATATGAAGCTTATGTCATTCATTCTGCATCTGTCAAATGCCAATAATACAGCTTTTCTCAGCAGTACTAGGTGGTCTATTTAAGTTCACACACACCCGTCTGAAAGAGTACCAAGAGAAGGAATGCAAGAGTTCAGGGCTTGCCTGCTTTAGTCCAAATGGATGTGTGATATGTACAGTAACATAATAGATTGTGTATGTTGCTCTAGACACTGTATGGACAGTGTTCATTGGAGCCAGTTACTTTCCAATAACACTCTAGGGTGGCTGTCTAAAGTCAAGCGTACCCCTAACATTTCAGAAGTCTATTTTAACGGTTGGTGTGACGTGCCTGCTTGTATGACCTGTGTTTCCCTGGTAACCGTGTTTGTTCCTCATCTAACATATGCCACACACAAAAGGTGAGTAACCTTCAAAGTAGTGCAAATGGCCTGATTGTGACAGAGTAAATACCAACATTTGCAGAGCATCGCTCTTTATTGAAGATTAAAGGTTGACATTATGCTTACATTATTTTCCAGAAGTCGTTACTCCAGGATGGTGTCCTGTATATACGTGTTATATTTACTGGGGTGATAATATATAATTCATCCATAGATCACTTTCTGCTGATTAATACATACAGTGGGGCAAAACAGTATTTAGTCAGCCACCAATTGTGCAAGTTCTCCCACTTAAAAAGATGAGAGAGGTCTGCAATTTTCATCACAGGTACACTTCAACTATGACAGACAAAATTAGGGGGGAAAATCCTGAAAATCACATTGTAGGATTTTTTATGAATTTATTTGCAAATTATGGTGGAAAATAAGTATTTGGTCACCAAGCAAGCAAGATTTCTGGCTCTCACAGACCTGCAACTTCTGTAACTTCAAAACATCACTGCTCTAGAGGAGATCTGCATGGAGGAATGGGCCAAAATACCAGCAACAGTGTGTGAAAACCTTGTGAAGACTTGTGAAAACATTTCACCTCTGTCATTGCCAACAAAGGGTATATAACAAAGTATTGAGAAACTTTTGTTATTGACCAAATACTTATTTTCCACCATAATTTGCAAATAAATTAATTAACAATCCTACAGTGTGATTTTCTGGATTTTTGTCTGTCATAGTTGAAGTGTACCTATGATGAAAATTACAGGCCTCTCTCATCTTTTTAAGTGGGAGAACTTGCACAATTGGTGGCTGACTAAATACTTTTTTTACCCCACTGTAGATGATATATCTATAGTAGGCCTATATTTGACACAATAGGGTTATTATCATTTGTGTCAATGCACAATCTATTATGTACTAGAGAAGGCTTTAATCCAGTTAATGTTCCTGAGCTTCTTGGCGCATTTTGGGCCTACTTAGTGAATGGCCATGTCATGGCTCCTATAGCTCTGCCACTGTTAGCCTAGGCAGATATAGATTTGCTCACAGACTCAAAAGTGACGTATTTCACCTGTCCTTTACTGACACTGTCTCTATTTTCTCTCCTCACTGCTGTCCACTTTGGTATCTCTTCCTTTTTGTACTGTATGGTGTCTCTCTTCTGTTTCTTTGTTGCAGACTCACCCTCTTTTCGCTGTTTCAGTGTCTGTTTCGATGTTGCACACTGACCCTCTGCTATTTTCCTGTTGGACTCTTACGATCTTCTCTCTGTTAAAGATTGATCGTCTTCGCTCTCTCTTTCACTTTCTCTCTATAGCTCCTAACAACAAATTGAGTGTCTCTCCTTTCTCCCCCAGGGGGCTTTACCTTCTCTGAGCTCATGCAGCGTGGAGTGCCTTTACACCTGATCGATAAGTACATGAGCGAGACCAAGGCCGTGGAGCAGCCAGAGAAGTAGTCGGACTGAGCAACCACTGATACCCCTAGGCTGCCCGGAACCTGTCGTCACACCACTAGTGATCTGCCTCTCACCAGCAGTCGAGGGAGGGGCTGGAGGGGGAGGGAGGGTTGTACTGGACTTTGGCATGGCATGCTGTGTGCGGGTATGGAGCTAGTTATCATAGAACAAGCCAATTCATCACCAGCTTTGTGTCATCTCCTAGTATTCAAAAGGCTCTGTTTAAGCTCAGTTGCATGTTGGCAGTGTTTTGGCTGTAGCTTTTTATTTTAGATGAGTAGTGCAGGAAATGTGCAGTAGGACAAACTGTAATTTCCACCTATCTGGGCATGTTTTTGTCTCTGTTGGGATTGGGAACTGTGTTTGGGGGAGGGAGCTAAATGTTGAAATGTATAAACAATATGGCTTGATGTCTGTAATGCAATGACTTGTGATTAAAGATTGAACTTCAAAAGATACAAATATTAAAACATTTCTGATCAGATGATTTACCATGTGTATGTATGTTACCAATAAAATTTGATTTGGGCTTTGAAAAACAGACAGTTATCCACCTTTTGTTTAAGCCTTACACTGCATGACGCTGTGCTTTCTCTGCCCATACTGTACTTCAGGCTTGAGTATATTCTTAGCTGTCAGGCCATCTGCGCATGCTTTCATCTTCAATTTTTTGTTTATGACTCCTGGAATAAAAGAAAAACATGTAACATAGCATCCTTTATGTGTAAATATATATTTTAAATGGTTTTTCAGTACATAATAGGAACAAATTACAGTATTAAGATGCTTAAAGAACACGCCATATTAACTTCAGAGTGCAATCGAAACTTAAACGTTGGACTCTTACGATCTTCTTCTGTTAAAGATTGATAGTCTTCGCTCTCTTTTACTTTCTCTCTTTACCTCCTAACAACAAATTGAGTGTCTCTTCTTTCTCCCCCGGGAGGCTTTATCTTCTCTGAGCTCATGCAGCGTGAAATTACAGTATTAAGATGCTTAAAGAACAAGCCATATTAACTTCAGAGTGCACTCAAATGTTGCAACTACATAATAAAATGTTACAATGTTACGTTCAATGGAGCTATGAAGCTGCAGTAACCTACTGCAGTTGTAATTCACTGCTCCTAGTGGTCAAATGACTACATTTCATTTGAAATTCCCGGCCTCATTCCCTTCCGGAGACTTGCTTCCTGCTGAAACGCAATTCTCAATCACAAACGGAAAAAATATCGACATTCATGGTTCCGCTCTAGAAAAATTACTATTCACACGTAACTGCCAAGTGAGCAAGTATTTACTGGGCGATCGCGAGAAGATATCAGAGCCTGAAACCCACAGGAACGTCAAGAGTATCGCTGGGTGATTGGCTACTTTTCGTAGCGCCGAAGCTGAAAACAATGCCACATTTCTTGTGGCCGGAGCCGCTGTCAGCCGCACAACTCAAGCGGCTAGAGGAGCACAAATATAGCGCTTCGGGTCGATCCCTTTTCGAACCTCCTTGTCAGATATATTGGAATTGGCTGGTCCAACAAATTCCAACTTGGGTAGCGCCTAATACTCTGACTATAATTGGACTGGTAATAAATATAGTCACAACTGTAGTGTTGGTGTTTTACTGCCCAACGGCAACAGAGGAGGTAAGTGCTTTGCGACCTTGGGGGGGGAGAAACTTTCGAGTAGCCATGTAGCAACACCCCATGACAGCATTGTAACGCTCTGAGATCATGTGTAACATTGTTGCAACTCTAATCCATTTACAGCACTTTTGTTATTTTACAACTGCTCAAAGCATCAGAATAGTTGGTGGACAATGTGCACAGTCCACTATCTAATGTTTTGTTCCTCGAAAGTTTGTCTAATAGCCTATGGTTGTTGACTTAATGCTTGATTAAAATGCCAAATAAGAGTTAGTGTCAAAGTTGCCACCATGTTTGCTCATCCACTCACAAATCAAGTGAATAGTAATTTTAAGGTAACTGGGAGAAAGTCTGGCTGAATGTTTGTTCAAGGAAAAGTAAAGTAATATTAACTTTACCTATTGCAAGTTTGAACTTTGATTGGATCATGTAAAATAAGCAAATCGATAACAATAGGTATGCAACTTCAACCATAGTCAGCAAACCAATAACAGGGTGAATAGTAGGTTTTAACAATGCCACGTGTTCATTCTATGACCTGTCATCCAATTAGAGAGAGAGAGACCCTTTGCCTGTTTGGCTTCTTTTCTGTCCTTTGTATAGTGTGCGTTCAGGCGCGTGTCTCGGGTATTCAGAGACTAGTTACAATATGTTTATGAGTACTATACCTTTGTCCACCCATTCCACAGTACAGATTGGAATCTCACCACGGACACAAAGTCCAGATTCCATCAAGCTCCATGCAGGTTTGTGCAGCAGACAATTCAACAAGGGCATTGTATATGCAGCACAAGCTGTGGTGTCAATGCAGCCATGGACTCACATGTAACCTGTCGCCATCTGCATTCTGTACATTCAGTACAGCTTTGAATAACTAGGTAAAAGGGCTACCTGGCCTTGACATAAGCTGCAGCATACACCACTGTCACTGACCAACGAAAAATATGTCAAGGGTCATCCTGTACGCCTATACTCAATACCGAACTTGCCTGAGAGCCATGCGACTAAGATGACTACCTGTGTACAGAAATGGCTTTTTTGGGGAGGCAGGGGTTACTGAAGAGCAGTTTGTTGTTGGTAGAGGAAGGGACTGGAAAACAGCAGGATATCTAGAATGAGAGCCATGCGACTAAGATGACTACCTGTGTACAGAAATGGCTTTTTTGGGGGGGCAGGGGTTACTGAAGAGCAGTTTGTTGTTGGTAGAGGAAGGGACTGGAAAACAGCAGGATATCTAGAAAGAGAAACTACTGTCAAAATAGTTGTGGTGGACAAACACAGGCCAATACAGTAGTGTTGTGTTGGGAGAACACAGGCAAGTACAGTAGTGTTGTGTTGGGAGAACACAGGCCAATACAGTAGTGTTGTGTTGGGAGAACACAGGCAAGTACAGTGCAGAGAGAAGTTAGACCAGTACAGCACAGTACATTGCAACCGCGTGGGTCCGGGCCCACCTCCTGGAAAGCCAGGCCCATCAAATCAGATTGGGCAATAAAAAATGCCAATTTCTCTTTGCCCCATGGTAACATTTTGTAGAATTTCAGAAAGCCATTTTCCTAAATATATATATATATATATATACAAAATTGTTTTTATTTAATGAAAAACAAATGTCCCACCCACATTTCTTGAGGCCCACCCACCAACACATTTCTGGCTACACTACTTGTACATTGTTGTATAGAGATGATAAACACTGATTGTTGGCTCACCCCTAATGTCCAGATGGCTGGGAATACTTCAAGTCCCAGTGGTAGGAACTCACACAGTTAGGTCATCTACTTTCCTTTACCATACTTTCACTTTGTTTCTTACACACTCACACATGTGTTTGGGGGGGTGTGGGTCATTCAAATGAATAAGTTATTGAAATGTCTTTATTGAGGTATCAGGGAATGATGTGTGCAAAGAGAGCATCGCTGTCTTGAAAGACTACAACTTGTCCCGACACTTCCAGACGAAGCATGCAGAGAAATATAGGAATATGTCTTCTTGCCAGCATACTTGGGGTCCAACATGCATGAAGTCTTCACACTTTTTGATGTATTTCAGAACGCCAGTTTCCTCTGCTTGGAGCAACAGTGAAGTGGGTAGGGCATTATGGATTTCTTATTTTACATCTGCAAGTAGTCTGAACTCGAGGTCGACCGATTATGATTTTTCAACGCCGATACCGATTTTTGGGGGACAAAAAAAGCCGATACCAATTAATCGGCCGTTTTTTTTTTAAGTGTATGTGTGTGTGTATGTATATATATATTTTTTATATTGACAATTGCAGTAATACTGAATGAACAATTAACACTTATTTTAACTTAATATAATACATATGGGCTTTTGGATGGGTGTTTTTAAGGTGATTCCACAGGTTGGTGGTATTTTTTGATTTAGCTGTTGCTGACACCATGCTTACATCTTTATCACAAATAAGACACTTTGCTTTCCCTGGTGCCAATTCCATGTCATTGTCCTACACTGCTTTTCTCTGCCATCTGTAAAACACACAAACAGCTCTTAAGTGACAATGATACTGAAGAGTCTGCTTAGGAGACAAATATTCTCAACTGTTTGAATAAAAATAGAGTTTAAGTTACCTGTGATGAATGTTGAAAACAAAAACTGTAATTTCTATATGCAGGAAATCCTATTTTAATAATGGACATGATAAGAATTGACTACCAAAGTGTGAGTCATAATTCCCGTGACACCAAAATCTGAACAGCGGTTCCTTCATTCATTTATTGCATAGGATATTTTTTGATTCACTTAAAATAAGGTCTGTTTCGTGTAGGCTTGCCTTTTTTATAACTGGGTAGATATCCATAGGACAAGGTAACTCTGATCAATATTGGCTAAATATAAGCGAAGATCATTTTATTTTTTAAAATTAAAATATTTTGACAAACGTTACCTTATTCTAGTGAGATTTACACGGGTATCAAAACGCAGAGGCGGTTTAAGCCTGAACGAAACACAGACCTTATTTGAAGTAGATCAAGACATTCTCTATGGAAGACATGAACGGTAAAATAACGAAGGAACCCCTTTCAAGTTCAGCAAGTTATTAAAGGAATTATAACGCGTCGACTATTTCTCTAAACCATATACCTTTAACTATTACGAGCCTGCTGCTGTCTACCACCCCTCAGTCAGACTGCTCTATCAAATATCAAATCATAGACTTAACTATAATAAACACACAGAAATACGAGCCTTAGGTCAAATCTGGAAACTATCACCTCGAAAACAAAACATTTATTCCGTTCTGTACTTTATCTAACGGGTGGCATCCATGAGTCTAAATATTCCTGTTACATTGCACAACCTTCAATGTTGTCATAATTACGTAAATATTGCCTGCTAACCTGGATTTATTTTAGCTAAATATGCAGGTTAAAAATATATATACTTGTGTATTGATTTTAAGAAAGGCATTGATGTTTATGGTTAAGTACACATTGGAGCAACGACAGTCGTTGAAGTTTAATGCTAGCTAGCAACTTACCTTGGCTTACTGCATTCGTGTAACAGGCAGGCTCCTCGTGAGGCAGGTGGTTAGAGCGTTTGACTAGTTAACTGTAAGGTTGCAAGATTGGATCCCCCGAGATGACAAGGTAAAAATCTGTCGTTCAGCCTCGTTCCTAGGCCGTCATTGAAAATAAGAATGTGTTCTTAACTGACTTGCCTCGTTAAATAAAGATTAAATAAAGGTGTAAAAAAATAAATACATTTAAAAAATCGGCAAAATCGGCACCCAAAAATACCGATTTCCGATTGTTATGAAAACTTGAATTCGGCCCTAATTAATCGGTCGACCTCTAGTCTGAACATCAGACAGAATGGCATTGTCTCCCTCAATCCGTGCAATGGCTACTGCTATAGGTTTCAGGCTGCTTGCCACTCTCTCCCGAAATACATAATCCAGGAGGATCCTCTTGATGGGGCTGTCCATATCGTCAGACTGTGATATGGCCATTTCTTGGAGACTCCTTCCCCTCTAGGAGACTGTCAAACATGATTACAACATCACCCCAACAGGTGTTGCTAGGCAGCTTCAATGTGGTGCTCTTATTCTTCTCACTTTGCTTGGTGAGGTAGATTGCTGCTAGAACTTGATGACCCTTCACATAGAGGATAGGACTCCTCCACTTTAGACCAAGCAGCCTTATGTTCACAGCATTGTCTGTCACCAGTGCAAATACCTTCTGTGGTCCAAGGTCATTGATGACTGCCTTCAGCTCATCTGCAATGTAGAGACCGGTGTGTCTGTTGTCCCTTGTCTCTGTGATCTTCTAGAATACTGGTTGAGGGGTGGAGATTATGTAGTTAATTATTCCTTGCCCACAAACATTTTGACCACCAATCAGAGATGATTGCAATACAATCTGCTTTCTCTATGATTTGCTTGACCTTCACTTGAACTCTGTTGAACTCTGCATCCAGAAAATGAGTAGATAAAGCATGTCTGGTAGAAGGAGTGTATGCTGGGCAAAGAACATTCAGAAATCTCTTCCAATACACATTGCCTGTGAGCATCAGAGGTGAACCAGTTGCATACACAGCTCGAGCAAGACATTCATCAGCATTTCTCTTACTACGTTCCTTCATTGAGTCAAAAAAAAATGTTCTGATTCCAGGAGGACCATTAGCTGTTGCTATCGATAAGATTCATCATCATTTTCACCTCGAATAGAAGTAGAGGGACTTTTGTCAGAGGTTGCTTGTGAGCGCTGAGGGAACTTTATGCACTTGGCCAGATGCTTCTGCATCTTTGTTGCATTCTTCACGTATGATTTGGCACAGTATTTGTAAATGTACACAGCTTTTCCTTCTATATTAGCTGCAATGAAAGATAGTGCCCGTGGAATTTTCCAGTAAAGATTAGGAAGAAATTAGTTTAAAAAATCAAAATACAATTCCATGTACAGATAAATAGTTAAGCAGTTAGATTAAACAACTCCTTTGTAAGATGAATGTTTTAAAATTAAAGATGTATGGAAACAGGTGAATTAACACCCCTCAGTTAGCAGGCTCAAGCAAGCTAAAACCCACATGGTAGCAAAAACTAACTAGCAGAAATGGTTAGCAATGATTTAAACACACTTTGATGTAGGCTACTATTTACAAGTTAACAGAAAATCATGTATGTCATATTAAATATATTCATACCACCCAGTATTGTAATCAAAACTTACCAGAAAGCATGTAGTCCTTGGCTAAGACAGTGTAGTAGTGTGGGCTCAATAGTATCTCATTAGTGTGCAAGATCTTGAGAATCAGCTGTACATGTGATGGAAGAGTGCACTGCACATGTGATGGAAGAATGCACTGTGCATGTAGAGGGTTGCAATTCCATTGAATTGGGGATAGTTTAACCAAAATATGCCACAATACCTAGAATTGCCTTATGTGTATCCCACAAAAAAGGTTCACTGTTATAAACAAACTTTTTTTAAGCAAAATACCCCAAATTCAAACCCTTTGCAACCCTAGACATGGACACCGCAGAGAATATGGAACAACAGTTGAAAGACAAGGTAAAGGATTTCACCTATTTCTCCTTGGCCCTGGATAAGAGCAGTGATGAACGCGACACAGGGCGCAGTTGTTGATGTTCTTACCAGGCATAACCCCAGACATTGAAATTACAGAGGAGTTTGCTTCAGCGCAGTCAATGAAGACGACAACCACAGGGAAATATTTATTGAAGGAGGTTAATAAGTGTGTGGCAAAGCTGGGACTGAGTTTTGAAATGTTATCCAGCGTGACCACTGATGGGTGCCCAAACTTGACAGGAAAAAACATTGGCCCTGGGGCGGCAGGGTAGCCTAGTGGTTAGAGCGTTGGACTAGTAACCGGAAAGTTGCAAGTTCAAACCCCCGAGCTGACAAGGTACAAATCTGTCGTTCTGCCCCTGAACAGGCAGTTAACCCACTGTTCCTAGGCCGTCATTGAAAATAAGAATTTGTTCTTAACTGACTTGCCTAGTTAAATAAAGGTAAAATACATTTAAAAAAGTAGCTGAGCTGAACCCAGATCAGAAAATAATTTTCTTGAATTGCATTATTCATCAGGAGGTGCTCTGTCAATGTGTTTTGAAAATGAGCCATGTTGTGGATGCATTCACTAAAGTGGTAAACTTCATAAGAGCAAAATATTTAAACTACATGCAGTTTATCTCCCTGTTGGAAGCGACAGAGTCAGGTCATGCAGATCTCCACTACCACACAAACGTGAGATGGCTGAGTTAGGGAAGGTGCTTAACTTCTTATGGCTGCAGGGGCAGTATTGAGTAGCTTGGATGAAAGGTGCCCAGAGTAAATGACCTGCGTCTCAGTTGCTAATATGCATATTAGTATTGGATAGAAACCCCTCTGAAGTTTCTAAAACGGTTTGAATGATGTCTGTGAGTATGGCAGGCAAAAACCTGAGAAGAAATCCAAACAGGAAGTGAGAAATCTGAGGTTGGTATATTTTCAACCCAGGCCCTATTGAATTCACATTGGGATATGAATGAGGTTGCACTTCCGAGGGCTTCCACTAGATGTCAACCGTCTTTAGAAACTTAAATGAGACTTCTGCAGTGTTGTGGGACTTCCTAAGAGCTGAATGAGTCAGCTTACTGGCAGAGAGCCATTTCCTGGTCACGTGCATTCCACGTGATATCGACTTGCTTCTGTAGACACAAAGGAATTCTCCGGTTGGAATTTTATTGAAGATTTATGATAAAAACATCATAATGATTGATTCTATACTTAGTTTGAAATGTTTCTTCGAATCAAGCATTTATTGTGGAACTGCGATTCCCGGGAGTGCATTCTGATGAAGATCATCAAAGGTAAGGGAATATTTGTAATGTAATTTCTGGTCTTTGTTGACTCCAACATGGCGGCTAATTTGATTCATTCTCTGAGCTCCGTCTCAGATTATTGCATGGTTTGCTTTTTCCGTAAAGTTGTTTTGAATTCTGACATAACGGTTGCATTAAGGAGAGGTATATCTATAATTCTATGTGTATAACTTGCATTTATGATGAGTATTTCTGTTGAATCGATGTGGTTATGCAAAATCACTGGATGTTTTTGGAACTAGTGAACGTAACATGCCAATGTAAACTCAGATTTCTTTTTTTATATAAATAGGAACTTTATCAAACAACATACATATATTGTGTAACATGAAGTCCTATGAGTGTCATCTGATGAAGATCATCAAAGGTTAGTGATTCATTTTAGCTCTGTGTTTTTTGGGACTCCTCTCTTTGGCTGGAAAAATGGCTGTGTTTTTCTGTGGCTTGGTGGTGACCTAACATAATTGTTTGTGGTGCTTTCGCCGTAAAGCCTATTTGAAATCGGACACTGGTGGGATTAACAACAGGATTACCTTTAAAACGGTATAAGATATATGTATGTTTGAGGAATTTTAATTATGAGATTTCTGTTTTGAATTTGGTGCCCTGCACTTTCACTGGCTGTTGTCATATCATCCCGTTAACGGGATTTCAGCCCTAAGAAGTGTTAAAAGGGTGTGGGACCTGAAGTAGAGATTGCTGAGTTTTTGCAAATGAAAGGAAAATATTATGTGAATTTCCCTCAACTGCAAGATAAAGAATGGTTGGCTGACTTTGCCTTCACCGTGGACATAATGGCCTTCCATGAATGAGCTGAATTCCAAACTACAAGGGAAGGGCCTTTTTGCACATCGATGTACAGCCTTGTCAAAGCCTTCAAGGGAAATGACTCCTCCTGACCCACCAAGTAGAAGCCAACAATCTCACCCACCTTCCGACACTACTAGTCTGTTCCCTATCAGATGACCAGCGGGGGAAGTATACATCGCTGCTGCGTGCTTTGAACAGTGAGTTTTCTCGTCATTTTGAGGAGTACAAAGTGTTGGAAAATGACATGGTGTTGGTTTCCTCTCCTTTCACCTTCAATGTGGATAACACTCCCACTGACCTGCAACTTGAGCTTATCGATCTTCAGTCTGATGCAGTGATTGGAGAAATATTGAAAACGATGTCACTGATGAGGTTCTATGCATCTTTCGATGAACAACACTTTCCAAAGGTTAGGAGTCATGCTGAGAATATGTTTGTACTGTTTGGGTCAACCTATGAATGTAAACAGACATTTTCAGTGATGAAATATAAGGCACAGATCATCTCTTAGTGACTCACCTCTCAGCAATCCTGCACATAGCAACGTCAGAAACTATACCTGACTTCACTGCTCTCGTCAATGCCCATCAGACTTCACTCCTCACACTGAGTAGTTTTTAAATGTCATTTTGAGCTCTCGTGTTTTTGTGCATACCTGTTAACAAGAGTTCTGTCCGTGGTGCTGAATGCACAGTATTTCTCCCTCCGTGTAGTTCATTACATGTTTAATAATGAAAATATCTACCAAAATGAGAACATTGATGTGGTTTATTTCTGTGCATGTTAAAAAAAAGTAAAATAAGTGGCATATCTGGATGTGATTTACAGTAGATATATCTGTCAAAATAATTACCCAGGCCTGCAATATGCTGTTTTGCCTTTCAAATCATTTTGTAGAAAACAGCTGTAGTAAGCATACGTTTTAGGAAATGTTAGAACGTGTCTGTTAGAGAAAGCAAACCTGTGTTCAAGGAAACTTGTCCAACACAAGCAACTCTCAGGTTTGCAAGAAGTGACTCAAAATAAGATAAACAACTTTCCCCGATGTGTGTCATGGCTTTCTTCATGGCTTTCTTCAATCTTCACCGATTTGGTAATACACCCTGCATCTCATGTAAACAAGTCTGTTTGTCTTCTGACTTGGAGTTAACAAAGACCGAGACCTTTCTCTTCAACGGGGGATGGTGGAGGAAAAGTTTGTCCTATTTGAAATTGAAACCAGGTCATTCCATCGTCTTGTTTAATCAAATTTCTCTCTCCCTCCTTCCCCCCTCTCGCACTCCCTCCTTCCCCCCTCTCGCTCTCCCTCCTTTCTCCCTCCGTCCCCCCTCTCGCTCTCCCTCCGTCCCCCCTCTCGCTCTCCCTCCGTCCCCTCTCTCGCTCTCCCTCCGTCCCCTCTCTCGCTCTCCCTCCTTCCCCCCTCTCGCTCTCCCTCCTTCCCCCTCTCGCTCTCCCTCCGTCCCCCCTCTTGCTCTCCCTCCTTCCCTCCCTCTGTCTTCCTACTCTTTCCAGGCTCCAGCATGGGCCTTCATTCTGAGCGCGTTGGGCCTGTTCATCTATCAGTCGCTGGATGCCATTGATGGGAAGCAGGCCCGGAGGACAAACAGCAGCTCTGCGCTGGGGGAGCTCTTTGACCACGGCTGTGATGCTGTCTCCACAGGTGCGGGCCAAATCATTTTTATTGTTGCCTGTTTTAATTTGTGGTGCTTTACAGTACCTGACCAAGTGTGTTTCAAGCAGTGGGTCTCCCCTGTACTTTTGTCTAGAGACTGGACTGAATTTAGTGTTTAGCTTCAAAGCAACCAGTGTATCATATTGAATGAGAACATACATTGTTCTATGCGTCAGAAGTACAGTGCCTTGCAAAGGTATTCATCCCCCTTGGTGTTTTTCCTATTTTGTTGCATTACAACCTGTAATTTAAATGGATATTTATTTGTATTTCAGGTAATGGATATACACAAAATATTCCAAATTGATGAAGTGAAATGTAAAAAATAAAAAACTGAAAAGTGGTGCGTGCATATACAGTGGGGCAAAAAAGTATTTTGTCAGCCACCAATTGCAAGTTCTGCCACTTAAAAAGATGAGAGAGGCCTGTACACTTCAACTAATGACAGACAAAATGAGGGAAAAAAATCCAGAAAATCTCATTGTAGGATTTTTTATTAATTTTATTTGCAAATTATGGTGGAAATAAAGTATTTGGTCACCTACCCGAAACATTTGACCCAAGTTAAACAATTTAAAGGCAATGCTACCAAATACTAATTGAGTGTATGTAAACTTCTGACCCACTGGGAATGTGATGACAGAAATAAAATATGAAATAAATCATTCTCTCTACTATTATTCTGATATTTCACTTTCTTAAAATAAAGTAGGGATCCTAACTGACCTAAAACAGGGAATTTTTACTAGGATTAAATGTCAGGAATTGTTGAAATGTATTCAGCAAAGGTGTATGTAAACTTCTGACTTCAACTGTATACACCTGTTCTGAAAGACCCCAGAGTCTGCAACACCACTAAGCAAGGGGCACCATGAAGACCAAGGAGCTCTCCAAACAGGTCAGGGACAAAGTTGTGGAGAAGTACAGATCAGGCTTGAGTAATTTTGTTTTATATCTGGAACTTTGAACATCCCACAGAGCACCATTAAATCCATTATTTAAAAAAAATTGAAAGAATATGGCACCACAACAAACCTGCCAAGAGAGGGCTGTCCACCAAAACTCAGACCAGGCAAGGAGGGCATTAATCAGAGAGGCAACAAAGAGACCAAGGATAACCCTGAAGGAGCTGCAAAGCTCCACAGCGGAGATTGGAGTGTCTGTCCAAAGGACCACTTTAAGCGGTAGACTCCACAGAGATGAGCTTTACAGAAGAGTGGCCAGAAAAAAAGCCATTGCTTAAAGAAACAAATAAGCAAACACGTTTCGTGTTCACCAAAAGGCATGTGGGAGAGTCCTCAAATGTATGAAAGAAGGTACTCTGTTCAGAAATTGAGCTTTTTGGCCATCAAGGAAAACGCTGTTTGGCACAAACCAAACATCTCATCACCCCGAGGACACCATCCCCACAGTGAAGTATGGTGGTGGCAGCATCATGCTGTGGAGATGTTTTTCATCGGCATGGACTGGGAAACTGGTCAGGATTGAAGCTAAATACAGGGAAATTCTTGAAGGAAACCTGTTTCAGTCTTCCAGAGATTTGAGACTGGGACGGAGGTTCCCCTTCCAGGAGGAAAGCAACACTTGAGGGGTTTAAGGGGAAACATTTAAATGTCTTGGAGTGGCCTAGTCAAAGCCCAGACCTCAACCCAATTGAGATTCTGTGGTATGACTTAAAGATTGCTGTACACCTGTAGAACCCATTCAACTTGAAGGTGCTGGAGCAGTTTTGCCTTGAATATTGGGCAAACATCCCAGTGACTAGATGTGCCATACTGCAAGAGACTTGCAGCTGTAATTGCTGCAAAAGGGGGCTCTACATCTTCAAAGTAGGCATGTTGTATCAATCAAATGATTACAAACCCCTCAAATTCCAGGTTGTAAGGCAACAAAATAGGAAAAATGCCAAGGGGGTGAATACTTTCTCAAGCCACTGTATGACACATTGTTGCTCATTTAGTTCTCTCTCTCTCTTCTCTCTCTCCAGTTTTTGTTTCTGTGGGAACATGTATGTCCTGTGGGATAGGAAGCTACCCTGATTGGATGTTCTTCTGTGGCTTTGTGGGGATGTTCATGTTCTTCTGTGCACACTGGCAAACCTATGTTTCCGGAACGCTGCGCTTTGGCCTGTAAGTAGAAATGATGCCCAATTATATTATTTGTTTACATGTTGCTGGACAGATAACAACTTTTTTGTTTTTGACATAGTACTTAAGTCTAGTCCATTGTGCTTCATAAAATATACAGTCTTATTCTTATGAGTTCTATAAATTCTCTCCACCCAGGGTTGATG
The DNA here is from genome assembly GCF_023373465.1 of Oncorhynchus keta. NCBI lineage: Eukaryota > Metazoa > Chordata > Actinopteri > Salmoniformes > Salmonidae > Oncorhynchus > Oncorhynchus keta. The sequence goes on from NC_068453.1 coordinate 18,854,573, forward strand.
TGACAGAGGTCCAGATTGCCATCGTTGTCATGTATGTGATGTCAGCTTTTGGTGGCGTGGCCCTTTGGGACTACAGGGTATGGCTTCAATACATTTATCTATCCATGCACACAAACTTAACACACACTCCCATACCCACTCATACACTTTCTTTCCTTTTCTGTCAACTAAGCCATAGGATTTGGAGACTTGGACATTTTACACCAACATTTGGCACGATATGACGACACAAATTTTACCCCAACATTTGGCACTTTAAGGCAACATAACCAATCCTTAACATGCACTGTATAACCACTCAACCAACCCCACAACAACAATCTACTAGTTATTAAATAGTCCCTTTTGTTTCACTTTCACTCTGTGCAGCCTGTGGAGGCTTAACGACTAAACGTCACAATCAGAAGTAAGAAGGTAATTATGGGTAGCTAATCCATCGTGGCGTAGACATGATCACATGATCTGGCTAGCAAACAGCTGTCACTACGCAATATTATTGGCTTCTCCTCCCATCTTGGCCTCAGCAGCATGCCCCGCCCACCCACAGCTTACTGGTGTAAACAACGCTAGCTGCTGTGACAGAAGTTAAGTTCTAGTAATTGAAACTCTTGGTTGTTTTATCCTCTTGTAGTTGCCCGTCCTTGGGGTGAAGCTGTACGCCTTCCCCATCATGGGCATCATTGGGGGAGCCGTGTACTCCTGCTATAACTACTTCCACGTCATCCTCAACGGGGGCGTCGGCAAGAACGGCTCCACCGTGGCTGTAAGTATTATTATGTAATGACGTGTTTTAGCTAAATATTTGGGTTGATTAGTGTTTTTCTATTACGCTTAAGCCTTAACATCCGACCTGGTAGTAAAACGTTGCATATACAGTGCCTTCAGAAAGTATTCATACCCCTTGACCTATTCCACATTTTGTGTTTTTAAAATGTTTTCACGTTTTTTTTTGCTAATGTATTGAAAATGAAATGCAGAAATATCTCATTTACATAAGTATTCACGCCCCTGAGTCAAGTACTTTGTAGAAGCACCTTTTAAAAGAGCTTTCCAAACCTGGATTGTGCAACATTCCATTTGTATTATTTTCTAAATTCTTCAAGCTCTACCAAATTGGTTGTTTTTCATTACTAGACAACCATTTTCAGGTGTTTCATGTAGATATAAGTCAAAACTGTAACTCGGCCACTCGCGAACATTCACGGTCTTCTTGGTAAGCAAGTCCAGTGTATTATGTTCTTCCTGAATGGACTACATTTTCTTCATATCATGTTTCTTTAGACCTGTCTAAAATAAATAATGGATTTATTGTGAATGTGTAGGCGATATTACATGGATTTATTGTGAATGTGTAGGCGATATTACATGGATTTATTGTGAATGTGTAGGCGATATTACATGGATTTATTAGAATATTTCAAATGTAGATGTTCCAAAGGTCTGCATCAGTGGCTTGTTTGGAAGCCAGGAGATGCTAAATGTGTTTGTTAATTAACAGTCAATTTCCGTGAGGCCTGCAGTTATTTGCATGACAATCACCGGCTGATGAAATTTCGTAGCGACTAAATGTGGAAAAATTCAAGCGGTGTCAATTTCTTCTGAGTGCTTTTAAGTTATGTACCCAGTAGGTCCCTCAGGTCCTCTGGTACTGGCCTTTCAACTATCCTAACGCCTAGGACCAAGAGGCATGGCGAGGCAGACTTTAGGTATTATGCCCCCAGCCTCTGGAATAGCCTGCCAGAGAACCTGAGGGAGGCTGAAACTGTGGACATGTTTAAGAGGTCTTAAAACATTTATATTTTTAGCTTTGCTTTTCCTTATGGTGCGTTTTAGTTCAGTTTCTGTTTGTTATGTAGTAAATATTTCAGCATTTTATTTTCATTTGTTTTTTTCTGTAAATGCGTTGCGTTGCATTCCATGTCTGAAATGTGCTGTATAAATAAAACTGGATTTCATGTGAAGGCACTGTACATTTTAGGACAATAAACACTTTTTTTGGCTTATATTCTAGGTTAACAATTCAGTTATTCACTATTTTGCCATGTGTTCCTTAGGACACCAGTGTGCTGGCACCAGGTATGCACATCGGCCTCATCCTCACACTGGCCTTCATCATCTTTAAGAAGTCATCCAACCAGCTTTTTGAGCTGCACCCCTGCCTCTACATCCTGACTTTCGGCATGGTCGTCGCCAAGATCGCCAACAAGCTAGTTGTGAGCTCTCCATTTAATATAATAGTCTTCACTTTCTTATTTTGAGAGTTGACAGCAATCTATTAATATCTCTAGTCTACTGTCTGATGGGAAATTCATATTTATTTTTATTTTTCTGTCTTTCTGGAGTGTCCAAGCAAGCAATTAGTACTTTTCCTCCCATAAATGGGACCTCCATATGTAACAGTGAAAGCCGTACCAGTATTTACCTTAGCTCATTCATTAGCTCTGCTCCTCCTCTAATATCTCTATGTTCCTTTTTGTGTTCCTCTGTCCTTGTCAGGTGGCCCACATGACCAAGAGTGAGCTTTATCTCCCAGACACGGCTTTCATCGGGCCTGGCCTCCTCTTCCTCAACCAGTACTTCAACAGCTTCATCGACGAGCACATAGTCCTCTGGATCGCAATGGTGAGTTCTCACGTCTTCACTATTCCATAGTTCTGTCATCAAACTGTTTTCGTACAGGTCTGGTGTCATTTTCAACCCACTTCAGTTGATATTTCCACATAGATAGGACCAGAAGTTTCCCCCAACCACAAACTGCCCGGGAACACCTGCCCTATGTGCATCAAGTCCATTTATCATGCCGGTCCTTGTATTTCCTCCCCAGGTCCTGTCGTTGATTGACTTGACACGCTACTGCACAGGCGTGTGCATCCAGATCGCCTCTCACCTGCGCATTCACGTGTTCAGCATCACGGCGCAAGCTGCCCTCAAACGCAACTGACGTTTTGCCCGGCGGAAGGAGGCAGAGGACGCAGCCCCGCTCTTGAAAGCAGACAATGATGAAAAGGTCTCCTCCACCCCAAACCTCAGCAGCCTTGACACAGTGACCACCTCTGACTAAAGGTTGCCTGTAATAACACTAGAGTAATGACAGGAACGACGTAACCACCCCTGATTAGATCTATCGTCAAGGGTAACACACTCTCGTCTGTATCTCACTGGATGAGTGCAGAGTACCTGGCATGGAAATAAGTTGGTTTTTCTTTGTCTCTGTATAGGAAGTAATCTGAGATGCAGATTTGATAAATATCATCAGACCGGTTTTAACATCCTCCATTATTTTCAGCTCATTTAAATTAGACTACATCATTACACTATGGGTTAAAGGTACAATACATTTTTTTTGGCAAAGATCAAATGTTTCTCAGTGATCAGATAAAGGAGTTGCTTTGTGTTTTTCCCCCCATTATTGTTTTAACTTACAATTGATACATATTCCTATCTAATTGACCTATATTCAATGCTGTAAAGTTAGAGGCTACAGTACTAGACACATTTATCTTTACTTAACAGCCTCTTGTTAAACAATGTGATATCATTGTTCAAATTGATATTGTAGCTCTTAATCATTCACTAGTCATGTTTATTTAATGAATGAGACCCAATCTGACATGAAATGAACTCGATCAGGGCTAGGAAATACAAAATAAATCAACCTTTCAACCTCTGAATACTTCCAAAAGTAGAATGAGACATTCCTAATGAGGTATGGTACGTTAATTGTCAAGGACTGCAGGTGAAGGGGCAAGGGTCAACGCTGAGAACAGTGACATTTCTTCTACAAGGGCTTCCATCTGACTGTGAATCCCCAGTGTATCCAGCACCACTTACCCTCTGTAACCTCAACTCTACTCCAGTTGAAGTCCTTGTAGTCATGTTGTGTTAACACCAGAGTCCCATCTGCTTTCAACGTTCTTCTCCGTAAAGGGCTAATTCTTTGATTGTACAGAATTCTGTTTGGCGCCTTAAATGTTTTTGAATCCTTTGTTTTAATTAAAAAAATTTGAAGCAGTTTAGGAACAAGTACTAAAATGTTTTTCTTTTCTGCATCACTATGAAACCAGTATTTATGGTTGAAGTATCAGACAATATATGTAACACTGAGAACGTTGTACTGGAACTTATTTTACTGTTTACTATAATTCTGTACTGGAAGCCATCTTTTTTTCCCCATCACATTTAGGAAATGCATTTGGTACATTGTGATTTATCGTTGAACGGTATGATTCTGAACTGTTTCGGGCCATAGCTGAATGCATTGTTTGACAACTTTAGGATAGACAGACAAAGGGATGCAACGGTGCAGATGTATTATTTCGGGGGTGTTTTGCCTCTGCGGTCATGTAACTATTGGAACAAAGATAAGTAAATCAAGAACCCCAACTCTAGGAATATGCCCACCGTACCGTAGAGAAAATGCCCCTAAAAAGGACATTTTGACTCGCAGATATTTCTGGGTAGAATTCCAATGAGAGCCTTCAGATTACGTAACATTTCAATAACTTTGTCTGGAAATAACAGCCAACCTTAAGTTAGCCACCTGTTTTAGTTCAATCAGGGTGTGAACTTAAACTATGCATTGAAAATGCCACATGCTCAATTTTAACATGGTATTGCACTATTCAATACAAGTAAAACATCTTTATACTAAAGTTCAAAATGATTGTAATAAAGAAATATTTTCCATTCAAGAAATTCCATTTCATGATTTAAAGCATAACCAAATGATTCAGGTTTATTTGATTTTGGGATGAGCCAAAGTGTTGACTAAACTAAAATTGTGAATTTGACACTCACGAGACTCAATTCAAATGTACATTAACTCCATGTCCATGCATACCACCCATTGTTGTAATTCAACCTGGTCTCATAGCAGTTTGTTATTCTGTACATAAATCCATGGCACGCCATATGTTACAAATTCAAATTTGCCAAGTATTTAAAAATGAGTTAGTTGCCAAAGAGCCAAACACGCAACCTTTGGGTTACTAATGTTCGCATTATACGCCCACCCCAATTTTCTTCCTTAAGTAACCTTGCTACATATCCTAATTTGAGTGTCCCAGATTTACGCTTGCTGTGTAAATCTGGCACACTGCATACCACAGTTCAGCAATACTAAGGCAGCAAAACATCATGGTTCTACTGCTGCTGGCAATCATTCACATCAATGCACCGCTTGTAAACGGAGAGGAGAGCTACCAAATGCAGGCAACGAAGGCTCAGAGAGACCATAGAATTGAGGGTCAGTAGTAGAACACTTGTGGAGCTAAATGAACAGTCCGTGGCATTCATTAGGAACGCATTCACTGAACAAAACAATCAGATGCTGCAGAGATGTGAATTTCAGACACTAGCAGAGCTATATGTACACTATCCCACAGAGACACATTCTGTGTGGTCTACTGTGTGAAACATTCATGATTTAAAAAAAAAACTGGTGTGCCATTTTTCACCCACAACCCCATGCCTTTGAAATAAATCACTTATGACATGTACATACCAAATCCAACCAAGACATTTAAAAAGGCAAGCAGGGACAATGGGTAAACAAGGTCATACAGTCTGATACTTCAGGTAACACTCTTTAAAATAAGGCACTTGTGTTGAATGTAGACAGTGACATGGTGACAGGTCAAATGGCATAATTCCTGTTATTCCGATCAACCCCTTCCCGATCCCTTTTTTCCTTCTGTGGAATATAGGTTCAATTAGAAAAATAGTGTCCAACCTAACCTCGAACGCTTCGGAAGGTTACAGCTCTCATGGTTAAAGGTGCTGTAAACCCACCAATCGCTTCCAGATCATGCTTTTAACAGTACATCAATCACACTGCCCACACTGACTGGACTGGAGCAGTTTAGCACATAGTTGGCTCAGTCAGTGTCCTTCTCCACAGCCTGGCGTGTGGGCGATAAGTCCCTCTGGCACCCCTGGTGAAAGGGAAGAGAAGTTTCTGGCTTTACAGGCTTTGTCCGCTGGAACAGCATCTCCCAGCCAGGTGATGCCTGTCAATCATCTTACCCACCACACATGATTTACGTTGTTTACCAGAGTTCCCCTCTCCTTGACCCATGCTGACGCAATCCCAGGTGAGGACGTTTCGAGATTTAGGGATAGCCCACCTACCCCTGCATGGCCCTCACTTTGAACTCAGCGAGAGGTGGAGGGAGAGGACAGGTAGCAGGGTGGAGAGAGGGAGGATGCAGAGGGGTGGATAAGGACGTTTTCCCTCGTTCTTCACACACGCTCTGGGTTGACATCGTTGCTGACCCTGCGTCTGGGAAACAGCTTGCGCTTCAGTAGAATCAGCTGAGGGAAGAAGAAAATACCGCAAAAGAACGGTCACAAAAACACAAACGAGTGAAAAAGGAGGAAGCGACATTACTCTGTCAGCATGTGGCTCTGAGCGGAAGCTTTTAGCTGTATTTTTCTTGACTTTGAACAGATCAGGGCAACAGCATTTCGGGAGAATCAACTTAAGTCCTGTAAAGTCACCAAAAGTTGGTTCATTGGTCCAAGCTTGAGCCAATAAACCAGAGATGTAAACAGCTCTCCAACTTCAAGAGGCAGTTTACAAACAAAGCACCTGATGCCTATGAAAACAAAGGACGAGCGTAGCCTTAGGCCTGAGGAGAGGGATGATTCTTTTGGACAAAGACAAGACAGCGCCATCAGATTCCTCCATGGCCCAGTGTGGATTGCCCGTTCCGCCACGGTCGCTCTGGCGATTAACCTTTATTAGGACCGCTGAAGGAGAAACTTTACCCTGACCCCCTCGGATCTAATGGGTGTCATGATCAACAAAGAAACCATGCAACCACAATCCACTACTCACGGTCCAAAGAGGGACAGGTTTCAGTCTCATTTCAGTCATTCCAAAGCTCAACCGATAGTGAGGGATACGTGGCCCTGTAGAGCCCTGGGGCTAACTAAGTGCTAAATAGCACATCATCAAGCTACAAGTGTGCCGTTTATATTAGCGAGGCGGAAATATACATGACAGTGTAAAGTCCTACTGACCTGCTCGGCAAAGAAGGAGACGACAGTAAAGATCACCAGAGTCACCAACACACAGTGGGTCCAGAACTTCAGCTTGTCCCGATATACTCGCCTGTAAGACAGAGACAGTAAGAAAGCAAAAATAAACAAACTATTTTTGGGCCATCAATGAATTCATGACAAAGCAGATAGCTCGCTAAAAGTCATCACTCTCATATTCTGATCCCAGTCTCCAATATGACATTTGATTGGGTGATGGACAGGGTGAAATGTTTTTGGGGAGTATCAATGAATACAAAAAACAGTCACCACTATCATATTCAGAGTCCAGTCTCAATTATGAAATATTTTAGGCTTGGATAACAGGGTTAAAGGTCATGATGAAATGCATGTGGTTCTAGGGGAATGGACGACAGGGTAAAGGGGTGACAATGTGACCAGACACCAGGGGACCTCTGCTACCACCCACCTGTCACTTCACTAACACCCTTGTGACTTGGAGTGTTGTGTGTGTGTGGATCATATGAGTCTAATTTTAAAGTATCGGTATCTGGGAAGATTCCTCCAGCTCAGGCCTGGCGCTATAAGAGCAGGATCCCACTCTAACCCCCTGGGATTCCCAGCGATCATTCATGGCAGTGCTGAACACTCGGAGGTGCTGACAGATAGGATCCTTCATTCTTCTCTTGGAGAAACGGGGAGAGACCTCTGTCTCACATGGCCCTGATACAGTAGGATAATGTATCTGTCTATCTATCATTTAGGACAGATACTACAATTGACAAAGCATCTGTACAGGGATCTTGTATTGTGTGCACATTGTGCTTCTGCACTGCCACCAATTAATGGTATGATGAATAAAGTATGTACTAAATCCAGATCACATATTTAACTGATATATTCCAATATATAATACCATTCCCCTCTCAAGTATAAACCACCCCGGTCCTACCACTCCCCTCTCTCTAGTATAAACCACCCCGGTTCTACCATTCCCCCTCTTAAGTATAAACCACCCCGGACCTACCATTCCCCTCTCTAGTATAAACCACCCCGGTCCTACCATTCCCCTCTCTAGTAAAAACTACCCCGGTCCAACCATTTCCCTCTCTAGTATAAACCACCCCGGTCCTAACATTCCCCTTTCTAGTAAAAACTACCCCGGTCCAACCATTTCCCTCTCTAGTATAAACCACCCCGGTCCTACCATTCCCCTCTCTAGTAAAAACTACCCCGGTCCAACCATTTCCCTCTCTAGTATAAACCACCCCGGTCCTAACATTCCCCTCTCTAGTAAAAACTACCCCGGTCCTACCATTCCCCTCTCTAGTAAAAACTACCCCGGTCCTACCATTCCCCTCTCTAGTAAAAACTACCCCGGTCCTACCATTCCCCTCTCTAGTAAAAACTACCCCGGTCCTACCATTCCCCTCTCTAGTAAAAACTACCCCGGTCCTACCATTCCCCTCTCAAGTAAAAACTACCCCGGTCCAACCATTTCCCTCTCTAGTATAAACCACCCCGGTCCTAACATTCCCCTCTCTAGTAAAAACTACCCCGGTCCTACCATTCCCCTCTCTAGTAAAAACTACCCCGGTCCTACCATTCCCCTCTCTAGTAAAAACTACCCCGGTCCTACCATTCCCCTCTCTAGTAAAAACTACCCCGGTCCAACCATTTCCCTCTCTAGTATAAACCACCCCGGTCCTAACATTCCCCTCTCTAGTAAAAACTACCCCGGTCCTACCATTCCCCTCTCTAGTAAAAACTACCCCGGTCCTACCATTTCCCTCTCTAGTATAAACCACCCCGGTCCTACCATTTCCCTCTCTAGTATAAACCACCCCGGTCCTAACATTCCCCACTCTAGTAAAAACTACCCCGGTCCTACCATTTCCCTCTCTAGTATAAACCACCCCGGTCCTAACATTCCCCTCTCTAGTAAAAACTACCCCGGTCCTACCATTTCCCTCTCTAGTATAAACCACCCCGGTCCTACCATTTCCCTCTCTAGTATAAACCACCCCGGTCCTAACATTCCCCTCTCTAGTAAAAACTACCCCGGTCCAACCATTTCCCTCTCTCTAGTATAAACCACCCCGGTCCTACCACTCCCCTCTCTCTAGTATAAACCACCCCGGTCCTACCATTCCCCTCTCTAGTAAAAACTACCCCGGTCCAACCATTTCCCTCTCTCTAGTATAAACCACCCCGGTCCTAACATTCCCCTCTCTAGTAAAAACTACCCCGGTCCAACCATTTCCCTCTCTCTAGTATAAACCACCCCGGTCCTACCATTCCCCTTTCTAGTATAAACCACCCCGGTCCTACCATTCCCCTCTCTAGTATAAACTACCCAGGTCCTACCATTCCCCTCTCTCTAGTATAAACCACCCCGGTCCTACCATTCCCCTCTCTCCAGTATAAACCACCCCGGTCCTACCATTCCCCTCTCTCTAGTATAAATCACCCCAGTCCTACCATTCCCCTCTAGTATAAACCACCCCGGTCCTACCATTCCCCTCTCTAGTACAAACCTCCCCGGTCCTACCATTCCCCTCTCTAGTATAAACCAACCCGGTCCTACCATTCCCCCCTCTCTAGTATAAACCTCCCCGGTCCTACCATTCCCCTCCCGAGTATAAACCACCCCGGTCCTACCATTCCCCTCTCTCGAGTATAAACCACCCCAGTCCTACCATTCCCCTCTAGTATAAACCACCCCAGTCCTACCATTCCCCTCTCTCTAGTATAAACCACCCCAGTCCTACCATTCCCCTCTAGTATAAACAACCCCGGTCCTACCATTCCCCTCCCGAGTATAAACCACCCCGGTCCTACCATTCCCCTCTCTCTAGTATAAACCACCCCGGTCCTACCATTCCCCTCTCTCTAGTATAAACTACCCCGGTCCTACCATTCCCCTCTCTCTAGTATAAACCACCCCAGTCCTACCATTCCCCTCTCTCTAGTATATATCACCCCAGTCCTACCATTCCCCTCTAGTATAAATCACCCCAGTCCTACCATTCCCCTCTAGTATAAACCACCCCGGTCCTACCATTCCCCTCTCTCTAGTATAAACTATCCCGGTCCTACCATTCCCCTCTCTCTAGTATAAACCACCCCGGTCCTACCATTCCCATCTCCAGTATAAACCACCCCGGTCCTACCATTCCCCTCTCTCTAGTATAAACCACCCCGGTCCTACCATTCCACTCTCTCTAGTATAAACCACCCCGGTCCTACCATTCCCCTCTCTCTAGTATAAACCACCCCGGTCCTACCATTCCACTCTCTCTAGTATAAACCACCCCGGTCCTACCATTCCCCTCTCTCTAGTATAAACCACCCCGGTCCTACCATTCCCCTCTCTCTAGTATAAACCACCCCGGTCCTACCATTCCCCTCTCTCTAGTATAAACAACCCCGGTCCTACCATTCCCCTCCCGAGTATAAACCACCCCGGTCCTACCATTCCCCTCTCTCTAGTATAAACCACCACGGCCCTACCATTTCCCTCTCTCTAGTATAAACCACCCTGGTCCTACCATTCCCCTCTCCAGTATAAACCACCCCGGTCCTACCATTCCCCTCTCTCTAGTATAAACCACCCCGGTCCTACCACTCCCCTCTATCTAGTATAAACCACCCCGGTTCTACCATTCCCCTCTTAAGTATAAACCACCCCGGGCCTACCATTCCCCTCTCTCTAGTAAAAACTACCCCGGTCCAACCATTTCCCTCTCTCTAGTATAAACCACCCCGGTCCAACCATTTCCCTCTCTCTAGTATAAACCACCCCGGACCTACCATTCCCCTCTCTAGTAAAAACTACCCCGGTCCAACCATTTCCCTCTCTCTAGTATAAACCACCCCGGTCCTACCATTCCCCTTTCTAGTATGAACCACCCCGGTCCTACCATTCCCCTCTCTAGTATAAACTACCCCGGTCCTACCATTCCCCTCTCTCTAGTATAAACCACCCCGGTCCTACCATTCCCCTCTCTCTAGTATAAACCACTCCGGTCCTACCATTCCCCTCTCTCTAGTATAAACCTCCCCGGTCCTACCATTCCCCTCTCTCTAGTATAAACCTCCCCGGTCCTACCATTCCCCTCTCTCTAGTATAAACCTCCCCGGTCCTACCATTTCCCTCTCTCTAGTATAAACCACCCTGGTCCTACCATTCCCCTCTCCAGTATAAACCACCCCGGTCCTACCATTCCCCTCTCTCTAGTATAAACCACCCCGGTCCTACCACTCCCCTCTATCTAGTATAAACCACCCCGGACCTACCATTCCCCTCTCTAGTAAAAACTACCCCGGTCCAACCATTTCCCTCTCTCTAGTATAAACCACCCCGGTCCTACCATTCCCCTTTCTAGTATGAACCACCCCGGTCCTACCATTCCCCTCTCTAGTATAAACTACCCCGGTCCTACCATTCCCCTCTCTCTAGTATAAACCACCCCGGTCCTACCATTCCCCTCTCTCTAGTATAAACCACTCCGGTCCTACCATTCCCCTCTCTCTAGTATAAACCTCCCCGGTCCTACCATTCCCCTCTCTCTAGTATAAACCTCCCCAGTCCTACCATTCCCCTCTCTCTAGTATAAACCACCCCGGTCCTACCATTCCCCTCTCTCTAGTATAAACCACTCCGGTCCTACCATTCCCCTCTCTCTAGTATAAACCACCCCAGTCCTACCATTCCCCTCTCTCTAGTATAAACCACCCCAGTCCTACCATTCCTGGAGCTCTCCCATGTGGAGGAAGCGGTTGCGGTATTCTCTGGGCAGCTCAAACTGGGAGGTAAGGGGGAACATGGACTCATAGAAGTCCCTCAGCACCGCCTTGACAGTCCCTGCGTCCTTATGGCTGTGGTCAATGTTGTCGTTTAGACATATGAACTTCCTGTGAGGAAACACAGTGATGTGGTCAAATCATAAATCCACATCATGGTCATATGGCAAGGTAGTATGACAATAAAACAGGAAGAAGTAGTACATATTAATTAGTCAGGCACTAGGCTAGACACCTACAGAAAGCACAGGGACAATGATAATTATTTGGGGGGTGCTTATCTTTGTCCTGTTACACACAGGTATGTAATGGAAATGTGTCTTTCATATCCCAACTCCCCGAGACACCGGCAGGGAGTGGGGTCACAGCTAGGGTCACTAAGTACCTTGCTCAAGGTCACAACGACAGATATTTCACCTTGTCCGCTCCAGTATTTGAACCAGTGACCTTTCGGTTACTGGACCAATGCTCTAACCTCACCTGGGGTTCTTTCTGATGTCATCCAGCTGGCCCACCACATGGGACACGTTGGTCCGCACCATCTTAAAGGTTACTGGCCCACCACATGGGACACGTTGGTCCGCACCATCTTAAAGGTTACTGGCCCACCACATGGGACACGTTGGTCCGCACCATCTTAAAGGTTACTGGCCCACCACATGGGACACGTTGGTCCGCACCATCTTAAAGGTTACTGGCCCAACTCTCTAACCTCACCTGGGGTTCTTCCTGATGTCATCCAGCTGGCCCACCACATGGGACACGTTGGTCCGCACCATCTTAAAGGCTATCTCCTCCTCGCCCATTATCTCAAACCTGTCAAAGGAGAGGTTTCCATGTTTACTGTGATCTTAAATAGGGTCAGGATATTCAGAGAAAATGTATGATGGGTGATATATATCGATTAAGGACAGTGGCTAATGGTAGAGAACAGGACTTTTATTTATTTATTGTATTTTCATAGACCCAACCACCCCCTCTTCAGGAGGACAAAAATAAACGTTTTTACAGCATTTTCTTCTGTTGTTACACACATTTGACATACATTTTTGTTTTTGAGAACAGGACTTACTTGTACTTGTTCTGGTCTTTGAAGGCCTTGTGGATGCGCTCTGTGACGGCTTTACAGTGGACCACCAGACCCTTAGTGACGGGAGGCTGTGGATTCAAATACATTAATCAGTCTCTGCACCTCAAGTCTACCACAGCTTATAAATGTTGTTGGGACACAGGACAGAGGCCGTGTAGAGTAGTCACCATGCTGGCTTCGTAGTATGCCTCCTGTGTAGGGCTAACGATATGCAGCTGAGTCAGGTTGGTGGGCAGAGTCTTAGAACAGTTGATCAGCAGCTGCTCCAGACCTGTCAGATCCTGCAACACGCCACACGCTAACACATTAACCTCACTGTACCACTGGTTTGAGATCAGCTTTTAAAACAGGAGTAAAACCAGGGTCGGTATTCATAAAGTGTCTCAGAGTAGACGTGCCGACCTATGATCACTTTGGCCTTCGATGATAGACAACATGGACACGCGGGGACCTGATCTTCTACACCCAGACTTCTCTACTGACCTGTAGGTTGAGGGGGAGCTCATGGATGCGAGTGGCCAGCGTTCGGATCTCGCGGTCAGACAGAACACCGGAGTGGTCCGTGTCGATCTCGTCGAACACCTGCGAGACGTTGAGCGGCTGCAGGGCCGACATCAGGAAGTAGAAGTAGGAGAATGAAAACTGCATGTCCTCCGGGTGACGCACGCGGTGGGACGACGTCAGGTCAAACGCCTGCGGGAATCTGAAAGGTGGAGACATTCACATATCAGTTTGTTTAGCAACTAATTCACTTTAACGAGGTAAACAAATGAGTGCTCCGGTTGTTAGACAAGCACTCACAACAGCTACTTCGGTCTTCTAAATTACTAACCCAGTATTTTCCGTATGACGACATTTCCTGCTACTCACATGTCCTGGAGCTCCTGCATGATGAGTCTGTCGATCATGTGGGGCATGTGGGCGGGGACCTTGCGGGAGGTGAAGCCAAACTGGCCGTTGAGCAGCCTGTTGACGTAGCGAAGAGAGTCGGCGAAGGTGTCCTGCAGCCTCCGGCCAGCGGCGGCGCTGTCTGCCTGGTACGCCAGCTCTCCCTCCAGACGCTCCTCCTCCTATAGGAGCCATAGAAAGAGCCAGAAAGCAGCAAGACAATACACAATTAACATTCTGATCAAATTCAGATTCCCATTTACATTTGGAACACTAAAAGTTTAACATACAGTTTCTGAGTAAAGGGTTTGCAATTCAATCCAATGCACGGTTGTTCTTCATCTCAAGAGCCAGGATTCTTCCCTACTGACCTTGTAACATTATTACAACCCAACCCCAGCTCACCTCCAGCAGGTCCTGGAAGTACTTCCGTCTCTCCCAGGGCAGGAAGCCTCTATCTGAGGAGATGTAGTGCTGCAGCTTCCTGCCCAAAGGAACCCCCCGGGCTCCCTCTGCTCCTTCCTCTGGTCCCTTCTCGGCCCCTGCCCGCTGCTGCTGTGATTGGTCCTCTGATCCCCTGGCTTTGGACATGCTGCCCACCAGGGTGCTCAGCAGCTTGGAGGACGGTGGAGGTTTCTCTGTGGGGGTGGTGTCCTGGGCTTTAGCGGCTTTCGGAAACTCCCCATCCACTAGAACTGGGATGGGGGTTGCAGGAGTCTTTTGTGCTTTCTGTTTCTCTTTCTCACCAACGATGCTCGACTTGGGCACCTCCTCTGGTGCCTCTGTTCCCTCTGGCTCTTTGGTCTTCTCTGCTCCGTTTCTTTCTGGAGTGTGTTGTTCTTCTGGGTTAGCCTCCACTAGCTGTGGTGCGTCTACCTCTCTCCTCACCACATGTCCTACTAGGTCTTTAAAAGGCTTTTCCTGGGGTTTGATCTGGTCAGCTGGTATTAACCAGGGGCCCTGATTGGCCAGAGCTTTGTACGGCCCCAGCAGTATAGCCTTGGTGAGGTTATAACCCTTCATAGTGATGTCACCCACCAGGAGCTTTCCTTGCAGCCTCTGAAGCTCACTCTGCAAGGCCACCGGTAGCAGGGACACGTTCAGCGCAGGCACCTCCACGATCACCTCATTTTCCCCAGGTGACCTCTTCAGGACTCGGGGACCTTGTTTCTCCAGAGGGACATCCTCGAAAGGGACCTCAGGCTCTGCGGTGGCGGTGGTGGGCTTGGCCTCTTTGGATCCATCTTTGTGGAGTGGGTCGGACACGGACACGTTGGGCTGGGGGAGCTGGCGGGTGTCCACAGCCACGCTGAAGGTCAGAGAGAACTCCTTGTCGTCATCCCCTTGGACAGTGAGGTTGTAGTGGACCAGCGAGGCATTGTGGCCCGAGTGGAGGAGCAGGTGGACCGTCTTCCACTTGTTAGCCACCGAGGTATGGCGCACGGCTGGGTTGTCGCTGACCTGGGCCTCGGTCACCCGGCGAGCCACGCCTGCAAAGCTGAAGTATGGCCTGGTCTCACCCACCGGTAGGGTGTACAGGGTCCTGTTCTTCAGCAGGGTGACACTGTAGAGCTGGTTAAAGTGATCTACAACACACACACACACGATTATCACTGCTCTTCCACCTCACTGGATGTGACCAGACCAGGAAACACACTTGGCCGACATTCTGCTCATTTTCTCATCAATGAAACATTCTCAGTCTTCTCTTCACAAAAGTAGAATCTGTTACGAACAAATTGCAGTAAGATTTGGAGATTTGAACCTGTGCCAAAGTTTCAAAAAGAATTACGTTGTTTAAAAGGAGCTCAAGGGCGAATTGAGTTATTGTACATGTGCACTTCACAGAGTAGGCGTTCCCTCACGTAAAATATTGAAATACATGTTAAAAGGCGCAAATTGGATCTGGTTAGCTCGTGCTTGGCACTGCCCACCTCTTTGCTTGTTCTGCCCACTGTGGTCATTTGCTCCCATTGTAAACGGCACATCACATATCTTGGGTTAGTTATCAATATTTTAGCTATAAATAAAGCTTTTCCAGGTCAGGTGATTAAGAAAAACTCCTGGCCCTACTTCAGATCACACTCACCTTGTCCACAGTCGCCCACGTCGAAGCCACAGGAGAGCACGTTGCAGGCCTGGTCGCAAAACTTGTCTGCCAGCCAGGAGTTGGCACAGCCTTGGTTACAGCTGGACACGCCCCCGATGCCACCTAGACCTCCTGCAAACTGCCAGGGCTGATTACCCACTCCGCCCACACCGGTCCCAAACCGGCTGCCCCCAGATCCTGTGTGGTGGGATGGAGAAGAGGAAGAATAGAAAGCTCAGTGAACGACGAGTTGTGACAGAGGAGAGAAGGGAAGAAGGAGAAGAGGCAGACTGGTACAGGGAGGGATAAAGGAGAGATTGTCACCCAGGCAGTCGCCACCATCCCAGTCACAGGCGGAGTTGTTACAGGCCTTGTCACAGTAGCCATCTTTGATCCAGGAGCCTGGACAACCTTCAGCACAGTTAGGGACCGGCCACGTGAGGTACACCTGTAGGGAGAGAGGACAGGCGAGGTACAGTAGGGATGTAAAGACAATATTACAATATACAAAATAACAGAACTTTTCCTCAAAACATAACCGAATCTCATGCTAGCGAGATACAGTTGAAGTCGGAAGTTTACATACACTTAGCTTGGAGTCATTAAAACTTGTTTTTCAACCACTCCACACATTTCTTGTTAATAAACTATAGTTTTGGGAAGTCTGTTAGGATATCTACTTTGTGCATGACACGAGTCATTTTTCCAACAATTGTTTACAGACAGATTATTTCACTTATAATTCACTGTATCACAATTCCAGTGGGTCAGAAGTTTACATACACTAAGTTGACTGAGCCTTTAAACAGCTTGGACAATTCCAGAAAATGATGTCATGGCTTTAGAAGCTTCTGATAGGCTAATTAACATCATTTGAATCAATTGGAGGTGTATCTGTGGAGATGTCTTCTGTCTCCTAGAGATGAACGTACTTTGGTGCGAAAAGTGAAAATCAATCCCAGAACAACAGCAAAGGACCTTGTGAAGATGCTGGAGGAAACAGGTACAAAAGTATCTATATCCACAGTAAAACGAGTCCTATATCGACATTACCTGAAAGGCCGCTTAGCAAGGAAGAAGCCACTGCTCCAAAACCGGCATAAAAAAAGCCAGACTACAGTTTGCAACTGATCGTACTATTTGGAGAAATATCCTCTGGTCTGATGAAACAAAAATGAAACTGTTTGGCCATAATGACCATCATTATGTTTGGAGGAAAAAGGGGGAGGCTTACAAGCCGAAGAACACCATCCCAACCGTAAAGCACGGGGGTGGCAGCATTGTGGGGTGCTTTGCTATAGGAGGGACTGGTGCACTTCACAAAATAGATGGTATCATGAGGTAGGGAAATTATGTGAATATATTGAAGCAACATCTCAAGACATCAGTCAGGAAGGTAAAGCTATGTCGCAAATGGGTCTTCGAAATGGACAATGAACCCAAGCATACTTCCAAAGTTGTGGCAAAATGGCTTAAGGACAACAAAGTCAAGGTATTGGAGTGGCCATCACAAAGCCCTGACCTCAATCCTATAGAAAATTTGTGGGCAGAACTGACAAAGCATGTGCGAGCAAGGAGGCCTACAAACCTGACTCGGTTACACCAGCTCTGTCAGGAGGAATGGGCCAAAATTCACCCAACCTATTGTGGGAAGCTTGTGGAAGGCTACCCAAAACGTTTGACCCAAGTTCAACAATTTAAAGGCAAGGCTACCAAATACTAATTGAGTGTATGTAAACTTCTGACCCACTGGGAATGTGCTGAAAGAAATAAAAGCTGAAATAAATAATTCTCTCTACTATTATTCTGACATTTCACATTCTTAGAATAAAGTGGTGATTCTAACTGACCTAAGACAGGGATTTTTTACTAGGATTGAATGTCAGGAATTGTGAAAAACTGAGTTTAAATGTATTTGGCTAAGGTGTAAACGTCCGGCTTCAACTGCATGTTATATTTATATGAAATGATAAAGAGTCTACATTAGCACAAACTTGAGCTAGTGAGCTAAATTCAAGACCATGGATCTAGTAACACTTGAAGTCTAGACCCGGACCTTCTGTCCTTTGGAGTGACTGAAGAAGTCGTCAGGCCACACGTCCTTCCCGAACATGACGTCGTCGTTGAGGTAGATGAACTTCTGAGACAGGCCTGGGATTCGGTGGATGTGGGTCTCAATGGCAGGGGAACTGAAGGTGGGCAGGTGGGTGTGGTTCTGGAAGACATCCTACACAGGAGAGACAATCATATGGCAACTTGGATTATTTTTCTTAACTAAAGGCCCAGAATTCTTCCTGCTCCGGTCACAACATCCCTTATTTTCTGTTATTGTCAACAATCATGTGAGAGTAGTACTGTAGGTCTCAGGTGTACCTGGTGTGTTACCACAGTGACGCGGGGGTTGTCCAGGTTCAGCCAGGAGGGGATCTGCCCATTGGTCACGATGAAGATGTGCCGCACCCAGGGGGCATGTCTCTCCACCGAACGCAGCGAATAACGCAGCTCCTCGTTGTCCTCGAATCGACTGGCCGAGACGTCTTCGTCCTGCTTGGACTAGTGGGGGCAGAGAGCAGAGCAGAGGGGCCTGAGACATGCTTTCACCGTGCTCTGAAAAGAGACCAATCCAAAATGTTTGCACTACATGTCATTGTATTTTATCCTCACGGTCATATAGGTAGAGAACAATGGAAGTTCTCAGTCCAGGATATTTAGTTTCACTCAGTAATACTTACTACAACATGAATGGACAGAGGAACTGCATTAGGAGCGCTAACTCTCGTCTTTTTTATCCTGAACATACACCGTTGATCTTCCCTGATAGATAGTGGGCGACGGGACAGAAGCAGAGTGAGGTCCTACCTGTGTGATGGCAGTCAGGTCCCAGAAAAGATAAGCAGCGCTGATGGTCAGCTCTTTCCCGTCCAGGGTCAGGTTCTTTTTGGCCTGCTGGGTCAGGTCAGTAAAGTCCTGAGGGCTGTTCAGATGGAGCAGGGCGATACTGGCCTCCGTATACAGCTGGAACTATGGGAAAGAGCGAGACAGAAACACAAACATGTCAGTGTGGCACCAGAGACAGCAGATGCTACTCAGCATAGCCATGAGAAAACAACTTAAATATCACAGCCTTTATTTGGAGCCAAGGACACAACAAAACAGAGATATTTTTATGAACCACTTTAGACGTAGTGGCCATGTCAAAGGTTATATGGCGCTGGGCCTAAAATCCATTATTGTGACTTTGGTTACCGCTCCTGTCCCAGGGAAGAATTCCGTGTGACAGAGATGACAGAGCCACCACATGACGGGTGCATACACAGGC
Organism: Oncorhynchus keta; assembly: GCF_023373465.1. NCBI lineage: Eukaryota > Metazoa > Chordata > Actinopteri > Salmoniformes > Salmonidae > Oncorhynchus > Oncorhynchus keta. Next base: position 18,873,767 of record NC_068453.1, read on the forward strand.
TACTAGGCTAAACGTGAGCTGGGTTCATCAAGATCAAATTGCTTTGTTGACCTATAACCTCTGACCCGTGGCCAGTTTAAAGGATGGACCACATCAAAGCAGAGGAATCGTCACCACCAACCACAACTACTGTACCCTTCAAGAAACAATACCCCACATTCATGCCACTGGGGATATGGGAACGAGTGAGTGAGTGAGTGAGTGAGTGAGTGAGTGAGTGAGTGAGTGAGTGAGTGAGTGAGTGAGTGAGTGAGTGAGGCAGGGTTCAAAGGAAGGAAAGAGTGGGGCGGGCTCTTGGAAAATTCTGTGATGTAATTTCTGTGTGGGGGAGCTGGTATTGATCTCATGGTTGGAATGGAAGGCATGGCTCGGTATCCTTGCATGGGTCATCTCAGTCGTTGTGTGCATGGGTCATCTATGTCGTTGTGTGCATGGGTCATCTATGTCGTTGTGTGCATGGGTCATCTCAGTCGTTGTGTGCATGGGTCATCTATGTCGTTGTGTGCATGGGTCATCTCAGTCGTTGTGTGCATGGGTCATCTATGTCGTTGTGTGCATGGGTCATCTATGTCGTTGTGTGCATGGGTCATCTCAGTCGTTGTGTGCATGGGTCATCTATGTCGTTGTGTGCATGGGTCATCTATGTCGTTGTGTGCATGGGTCATCTATGTCGTTGTGTGCATGGGTCATCTATGTCGTTGTGTGCATGGGTCATCTATGTCGTTGTGTGCATGGGTCATCTATGTCGTTGTGTGCATGGGTCATCTATGTCGTTGTGTGCATGGGTCATCTCAGTCGTTGTGTGCATGGGTCATCTATGTCGTTGTGTGCATGGGTCATCTATGTCGTTGTGTGCATGGGTCATCTATGTCGTTGTGTGCATGGGTCATCTCAGTCGTTGTGTGCATGGGTCATCTATGTCGTTGTGTGCATGGGTCATCTCAGTCGTTGTGTGCATGGGTCATCTCAGTCGTTGTGTGCATGGGTCATCTATGTCGTTGTGTGCATGGGTCATCTATGTTGTTGTGTGCATGGGTCATCTCAGTCGTTGTGTGCATGGGTCATCTATGTCGTTGTGTGCATGGGTCATCTATGTCGTTGTGTGCATGGGTCATCTCAGTCGTTGTGTGCATGGGTCATCTATGTCGTTGTGTGCATGGGTCATCTATGTCGTTGTGTGCATGGGTCATCTATGTCGTTGTGTGCATGGGTCATCTATGTCGTTGTGTGCATGGGTCATCTCAGTCGTTGTGTGCGTGGGTCATCTATGTCGTTGTGTGCATGGGTCATCTATGTCGTTGTGTGCATGGGTCATCTCAGTCGTTGTGTGCATGGGTCATCTATGTCGTTGTGTGCATGGGTCATCTCAGTCGTTGTGTGCATGGGTCATCTCAGTCGTTGTGTGCATGGGTCATCTCAGTCGTTGTGTGCATGGGTCATCTCAGTCGTTGTGTGCATGGGTCATCTCAGTCGTTGTGTGCATGGGTCATCTCAGTCGTTGTGTGCATGGGTCATCTCAGTTGTTGTGTGCATGGGTCATCTCAGTCGTTGTGTGCATGGATCATCTCAGTCGTTGTGTGCGCGGGTCATCTCAGTCGTTGTGTGCGTGGGTCATTTCAGTCGTTGTGTGCATGGGTCATCTCAGTCGTTGTGTGCATGGGTCATCTCAGTCGTTGTGTGCATGGGTCATCTCAGTCATTGTGTGCATGGGTCATCTCAGTCGTTGTGTGCATGGGTCATCTCAGTCGTTGTGTGCATGTCTCATCTCAGTCATTGGCTCTCAACACCATCTGTCCCGACTCCCTCATCTCTTTAGTCCCTAGCCTTCCAGACAACCCACAAACCACTAAGCCAGAACCCAAACACCTTACTGCTGCTGATCTCCCTCTCAGCCTTCGCAGTCTTTTCTCTGCTCCTGTTGTTATATAAATCCTGAAGATGAGGCAAGGACAGTCAACTGGAGATCTCACTTCCATTTTTATTAGCCCCTTTTATAGGATCTGTTAACACACAGCTCCATGTGTCTGTACAAGTGCACAAACACACACACCTCCATGTCACGGTAACACAAAGACAATAGTAAACATGGCTTTATATAGCTTTACTAGGAAAGGCATTGGCAGTATCAACATTCTCGTCCACATCTGCCTGTCAGCAGCCCGTCAAAAGATGCAGGCGTTTAGTTGAAGTATTTAAGGTCTCGTCGTACCCGTTATCATGAGCCAATGTCAATAGTGACCAGAGGATCCAAACACCAGCTGCTGTTCCTACTCCTGACATTTAAACGACTTCATTACTTTTAAAAACGTCATTAGTCAGTTGAGACAAAGATGTGTATACATACAAACCACAAATACAGTAAAACCTTGAACCACATGCTCCGGAAGGAAAAGGCTGAAGCCTAAATATACCTGGGTAGCCCAAACCAAATCTTGCGTGTATCACGAGAGTCTAACACACACCAGAGTCCAGTAAATATTTTAGCACAACTAAAATGAGTCAGGCTTTGATAACGTCATACGATCGTCGTTCCATCATCCCTCCACGTCTCAAACTCAGCAGGGATCATCAACTAGATTCAGCTGATTTTGTTCGAGAGGATGGCTGGCGGCCCAGAACAGAGTGACAAATCATTTGTAGACTGCAAGTTGATCGCAAGAAGCCCAAACAGATGTAATATTTGACTAAAACATTATTATAAACCTTGCCTACGTTTGTATACGATCACGTGTCTCTATTAAGAGTGGGACTGCTTGGGAACAGGTTTCCCCAAATTAAAATCACAAGGAGTTCATTTCCTGCTGTTTTAACAGTATTTTCTGTCCAACAATAAATAAATCAAAATATATATAATATTTTGCGGGCCGCCAGTTGGGAAACGCTGGTCTACAATATAACCAGGGGTCATTCCAGTCATATGATGAAGGCCAGTGAGGTGAACGGGGAAATGATGTGTCTTGGTGGAATCTATGAATTCCCCGTGGGGTGGCTTGTCCAGCGATAATGTGTCAGCTTCTGGGGCACGTCTTCAATATCAGCAGCCTACTTCCCTTTGATACAATCTCTCTCCATCTTTCCCCACGGTCATTATCTCGTACTGACTGTTCAATACAAATCTGAAATACCTCAAAATGATACACATAAAACAACAAAATAGTACGACTGTGTGACTATCATGGCTTTTAATGTCGTTATACTTTACTGCTTCTATTGATTTACTATTTTAGTATATTCTCTACATACACACTAGCTGCACATTCTAACCTCGAGTACATAAACAATAGGCTATCCTATACAAGTTAGCTATACATTAATAACAACATGTCAGTTAGAGGAACACACAAACAGAGGGCAGTATTTTCTTGGCGACAGTGTGAGCAGATGGGGTTTGTGGGGCATCTCCCCCCTCCGTGTCTCTCTGCATTCTATCCCTCACCCGCCGTGTCTCTCGCTCTGTCTAAATTCACCCCCACCCCGTCTCTTCATTCTCCCTTCCTCCTCCGTGTCTCTGCATTCCCCCTCCCTCCATAGTCTCCCTCCCCCCGCAGTCTCCCTCCCTCCGTGTCTCCGCATTCTCCCTCCCTCCGTGTCTCCACATTCTCCCTCCCTCCGTGTCTCCGCATTCTCCCTCCCTCCGTGTCTCCACAGTCTCCCTCCCTCCGTGTCTCCACAGTCTCCCTCCCTCCGTGTCTCCGCATTCTCCCTCCCTCCGTGTCTCCACAGTCTCCCTCCCTCCGTGTCTCCGCATTCTCCCTCCCTCAGTGTCTCCGCATTCTCCCTCCCTCAGTGTCTCCGCATTCTCCCTCCCGCCTCAGTCTCCCTCCCTCCATGTCTCCGCATTCTCCCTCCCTCCGTGTCTCCGCATTCTCCCTCCCTCAGTGTCTCCGCATTCTCCCTCCCTCAGTGTCTCCGCATTCTCCCTCCCGCCTCAGTCTCCCTCCCTCAGTGTCTCCGCATTCTCCCTCCCTCAGTGTCTCCGCATTCTCCCTCCCGCCTCAGTCTCCCTCCCTCCATGTCTCCACAGTCTCCCTCCCTCCGTGTCTCCGCATTCTCCCTCCCTCAGTGTCTCCGCATTCTCCCTCCCTCAGTGTCTCCGCATTCTCCCTCCCTCAGTGTCTCCGCATTCTCCCTCCCGCCTCAGTCTCCCTCCCTCAGTGTCTCCGCATTCTCCCTCCCGCCTCAGTCTCCCTCCCTCAGTGTCTCCGCATTCTCCCTCCCTCCGTGTCTCCGCATTCTCCCTCCCTCCGTGTCTCCGCAGTCTCCCTCCCTCCGTCTCTCCGCATTCTCCCTCCCTCCGTGTCTCTGCATTCTCCCTCCCTCCAGTCTCCCTCCCTCCGCAGTCTCCCTCCCTCCGTGTCTCCGCAGTCTCCCTCCCTCAGTGTCTCCGCAGTCTCCCTCCCTCCGTGTCTCCGCATTCTCCTCCCCTCAGTGTCTCCGCAGTCTCCCTCCCTCAGTGTCTCCGCATTCTCCCTCCCTCAGGGTCTCCGCATTCTCCCTCCCTCCATAGTCTCCCTCCCTCCGCAGTCTCCCTCCCTCCGTGTCTCCGCAGTCTCCCTCCCTCCGTGTCTCTCCATTCTCCCTCCGTGTCTCCGCATTCTCCTCCCCTCAGTGTCTCCGCATTCTCCTCCCCTCCGTGTCTCCGCAGTCTCCGCAGTCTCCCTCCCTCCGTGTCTCCGCAGTCTCCCTCCCTCAGTGTCTCAGCATTCTCCCTCCCTCCGTGTCTCTGCATTCTCCCTCCCTCCATAGTCTCCCTCCCTCCGCAGTCTCCCTCCCGTGTCTCCGCATTCTCCCTCCCTCCGTGTCTCCGCAGTCTCCCTCCCTCCGTGTCTCCGCAGTCTCCCTCCCTCAGTGTCTCCGCATTCTCCCTCCATCGGTGTCTCTGCATTCTCCCTCCGTGTCTCCGCATTCTCCTCCCCTCCATGTCTCCGCATTCTCCCTCCCTCCGCAGTCTCCCTCCCTCCGTGTTTCCGCATTCTCCCTCCCTCCGTGTCTCCGCATTCTCCCTCCCTCCGCAGTCTCCCTCCCTCCGTGTTTCCGCATTCTCCCTCCCTCCGTGTTTCCGCATTCTCCCTCCCTCAGGGTCTCCGCATTCTCTCTCCCTCAGTGTCTCCGCATTCTCCCTCCCTCCGTGTCTCTCCATTCTCCCTCCGTGTCTCCGCATTCTCCTCCCCTCAGTGTCTCCGCATTCTCCTCCCCTCAGTGTCTCCGCATTCTCCTCCCCTCCGTGTCTCCGCATTCTCCTCCCCTCCGTGTCTCCGCATTCTCCCCCCCTCCGTGTCTCCACATTCTCCCTTCCTCTGTAGTCTCCGCATTCTCCCCGTCCGTGTCTCCGCATTCTCCTCCCCTCAGTGTCTCCGCATTCTCCTCCCCTTCGTGTCTCCGCATTCTCCCCCCCTCCGTGTCTCCACATTCTCCTCCCCTTCGTGTCTCCGCATTCTCCCCCCCTCCGTGTCTCCACATTCTCCTCCCCTCCGTGTCTCCGCATTCTCCTCCCCTTCGTGTCTCCGCATTCTCCCCCCCTCCGTGTCTCCGCATTCTCCTCCCCTCCGTGTCTCCGCATTCTCCCTCCCTCCGTGTCTCCGCATTCTCCCCCGTCCGTGTCTCCGCATTCTCCTCCCCTCAGTGTCTCCGCATTCTCCCTCCCTCCGTGTCTCCACATTCTCCCTCCCTCCGTGTCTCCGCATTCTCCTCCCCTCCGTGTCTCCGCATTCTCCCTCCCTCCGTGTCTCCGCATTCTCCCCCCGTCCGTGTCTCCGCATTCTCCTCCCCTCAGTGTCTCCGCATTCTCCTCCCCTCAGTGTCTCCGCATTCTCCCTCCCTCCGTGTCTCCGCATTCTCCTCCCCTCCGTGTCTCCGCATTCTCCCTCCCTCCGTGTCTCCGCATTCTCCCCCCCTCCGTGTCTCCACATTCTCCCTTCCTCTGTAGTCTCCCCCTCCGTGTCTCTGCATTCTCCCCCCCCTCCGTGTCTCCGCATTCTCCCCCCCTCCGTGTCTCCGCATTCTCGCCCCCTCCGTGTCTCCGCATTCTCCCCCCCTCCGTGTCTCCGCATTTCTCCCCCCCTCCGTGTCTCCGCATTCTCGCCCCCTCCGTGTCGCCGCATTCTCGCCCCCTCCGTGTCGCCGCATTCTCGCCCCCTCCGTGTCGCCGCATTCTCGCCCCCTCCGTGTTTCGCCGCATTCTCGCCCCTCCGTGTTTCGCCGCATTCTCGCCCCCTCCGTGTCGCCGCATTCTCGCCCCCTCCGTGTCGCCGCATTCTCGCCCCCTCCGTGTTTCGCCGCATTCTCGCCCCCTCCGTGTTTCGCCGCATTCTCGCCCCCTCCGTGTTTCGCCGCATTCTCTCGCCCTCCGTGTCGCCGCATTCTCCCCCTCCGTGTCGCCGCATTCTCCCCCTCCGTGTCGCCGCATTCTCCCCCCTCCGTGTCGCCGCATTCCCCCCTCCGTGTCGCCGCATTCTCGCCCAATCCGTGTCGCCGCATTCTCCCCCGTCCGTGTCTCCGCATTCTCCCCGTCCGTGTCTCCGCATTCTCCCCCTCCGTGTCTCCGCATTCTCCCCCTCCGTGTCTCCGCATTCTCCCCCTCCGTGTCTCCGCATTCTCCGCCCCATCCATGTCTCCGCCCCATCCGTGTCTCCGCATTCTCCGCCCCATCCGTGTCTCCGCATTCTCCCCCCTCCGTATCGCCGCATTCTCCCCCCTCCGTATCGCGCATTCTCCCCCTCCGTGTCGCCACATTCTCCCCCCTCCGTGTCTCCGCAATCTCCCCCTCCGTGTCTCCGCAATCTCCCCCTCCGTGTCTCCGCATTCTCCCCCCTCCGTGTCTCCGCATTCTCCGCCCCATCCGTGTCTCCGCCCCATCCGTGTCTCCGCATTCTCCGCCCCATCCGTGTCTCCGCATTCTCCGCCCCCTCCGTGTCGCCGCATTCTCCTCCCCTCCGTGTCGCCGCATTCTCCTCCCCTCCGTGTCGCCGCAATCTCCCCCCTCAGTGTCTCCGCATTCTCCCCCCCTCCGTGTCTCCGCATTTTCCCCCCTCCGTGTCTCCGCATTCTCCCCCCCTCCATGTCTCCGCATTCTCCCCCTCCGTGTCTCCGCATTCTCCCCCTCCGTGTCTCCGCATTCTCCCCCCATGTCTCCGCATTCTCCCCCCTCCGTGTCTCCGCATTCTCCGCCCCATCCGTGTCTCCGCCCCATCCGTGTCTCCGCATTCTCCGCCCCATCCGTGTCGCCGCATTCTCCCCCTCCGTGTCGCCGCATTCTCCCCCTCCGTGTCTCCGCATTCTCCGCCCTCCGTGTCTCCGCATTCTCCGCCCCATCCGTGTCTCCGCATTCTCCGCCCCATCCGTGTCGCCGCATTCTCCCCCCTCCGTGTCGCCGCATTCTCCCCCCTCCGTGTCGCCGCATTCTCCCCCCTCCGTGTCGCCGCATTCTCCCCCCTCCGTGTCTCCGCATTCTCCGCCCTCCGTGTCTCCGCATTCTCCGCCCCATCCGTGTCGCCGCATTCTCCCCCCTCCGTGTCGCCGCATTCTCCTCCCCTCCGTGTCTCCGCATTCTCCTCCCCTCCGTGTCTCCGCATTCTCCTCCCCTCCGTGTCTCCGCATTCTCCTCCCCTCCGTGTCTCCGCATTCTCCTCCCCTCCGTGTCTCCGCATTCTCCTCCCCTCCGTGTCTCCGCATTCTCCCCCCCTCCGTGTCTCCGCATTCTCCTCCCCTCCGTGTCTCCGCATTCTCCCCCTCCGTGTCTCCGCATTCTCCCCCCTCCGTGTCTCCGCATTCTCCTCCCCTCCGTGTCTCCGCATTCTCCTCCCCTCCGTGTCTCCGCATTCTCGCCCCGTCCGTGTCTCCGCATTCTCGCCCCGTCCGTGTCTCCGCATTCTACGCCCCATCCGTGTCTCCGCATTCTCCCCCTCCGTGTCTCCGCATTCTCCCCCCTCCGTGTCTCCGCATTCTCCCCCTCCGTGTCTCCGCATTCTCCCCCCATCCGTGTCTCCGCATTCTACGCCCCATCCGTGTCTCCGCATTCTCCCCCCTCCGTGTCTCCGCATTCTCCTCCCCCTCCGAGTCTCCGCATTCTCCCCCCCTCCGTGTCGCCGCATTCTCCCCCCTCTCCGTGTCTCCAAATTCTCCCCGTGTCGCGCATTCTCCCCCTCTCCGTGTCTCCAAATTCTCCCCCGTGTCGCCGCATTCTCCCCCTCTCCGTGTCTCTGCATTCACCCCCTCCGTGTCGCTGCATTCTCCCCCCTCTCCGTGTCTCCAAATTCTCCCCCATGTCGCCGCATTCTCCCCCCCTCCGTGTCTCTGCATTCACCCCCCCTCAGTGTCTCCGCATTCTCCTCCCCTCAGTGTCTCTGCATTCTCCCCCCCTCCGTGTCTCTGCATTCTCCCCCCCTCCGTGTCTCTGCATTCTCCCCCCCCGTGTCTCTGCTCCCCTTCCCCGCAGTCTCCCTCCCTCTCCCCCCTTTTGGTTATCACTCCGGCAACAGCTTCCAGGAACGACACAATATTGACATCTTACAGTTATTCAGAAAATAAGCAAAAGGAATAAAACAACAATATGTACCCTCTCCACCCCCTCTGGCCGTCTCTCTGCTCTCCACCCCCTCTGGCCGTCTCCCTGCTCTCCACCCCCTCTGGCCGTCTCCCTGCTCTCCACCCCCTCTGGCCGTCTCTCTGCTCTCCACCCCCTCTGGCCGTCTCCCTGCTCTCCACCCCCTCTGGCCGTCTCTCTGCTCTCCACCCCCTCTGGCCGTCTCTCTGCTCTCCACCCCCTCTGGCCGTCTCTCTGCTCTCCACCCCCTCTGGCCGTCTCTCTGCTCTCCACCCCCTCTGGCCGTCTCTCTGCTCTCCACCCCCTCTGGCCGTCTCCCTGCTCTCCACCCCCTCTGGCCGTCTCTCTGCTCTCCACCCCCTCTGGCCGTCTCTCTGCTCTCCACCCCCTCTGGCCGTCTCTCTCTGCATTCTCTCCCCGTCCCACCATGTCTCTCCCCCATCGCAGTCTCTCTGCTCTCCACCCCCTCTCTCTGTATTCTCTCCCTCTTTCCCTGTGTCTCTCCACCCCCTCGCCGCCTCTCTCCCCCCTCGCGCCTCTCTCCCCCTCGCCGCCTCTGCATTCTCTCCCCTTCCCCCGTGTCTCCCCCCCTCGCCGCCTCTCTCCCCCCTCTGCATTCTCTCCCCCTTCCCCCGTGTCTCCCCCGTCGCCGCCTCTCTCCCCCTCTGCATTCTCTCCCCGTGTCTCCCCCATCGCCGCCTCTCTCCCCCTCTGCATTCTCTCCCCCTTCCCTCATGTCGCCCCCTCGCCATCTCTCTCTACATTCTCTCTCCCCCCTCCCACCGTGTCTCTGCATTCTTTCTCCCCCGTCTCTCTGCATTCTCTCTCCCCCTCTCCGCATTCTCTGCGCCTCTCTCTCTGCCCCTCTCTGAAACTGGATCCCTGCATTGTGCTACTGACAGATGGATGGACCCCCCCCCACTGCTCCTGCCTTCCTGAACCTCCTGTCACCATACACTCTGCTTATAAAGGCTACCTCACCTGTGGGGCTGTAGAAAGGTCTATGTGAGACAGAGGGGGTGAGTGGGTAGAATAGAAAGATAAAACAGGGGGAGGGGGGAAATAGAGAAGGGAAGGTCAGTAAAATCCTGGTGACCTTTCAGTGTGCTGTCTGGAACCACCCCATGGCCGCTCTCCAAGATGGGGTGAAACCCTAATACCCTTCTGTTATCACATGACCCCCGACGAGAGAGACAGAGAGAGAGACAGAGACAGAGAAGGAGAGCCAGTAGGATGATAAGGAGGGCTCACTGTAGTCAGGAGTCTGCAGATCACAGACACTTTCTATTGTAGTGTAGATGAACGGGAGAAGACAGTTTAAAGAAGGATTTTTAAGCCTTGAGACAATTGAGATATTGAATAGGCAAGACAAAATATTTAAGTGCCTATGAACAGGGTATGGTAGCAGGTACCGGGCACACCGGTTTGAGTGTGTCAAGTAATGCAACGCTGCTGCGTGTTTCACACTAAAACAGTTTCCCGTTTATATCAACAATAGTCCACCACCCAAAGGACATCCATCCAACTTGAGTCCATGTGGAGTCCATGCCCTGACTAATAGGCTGTTCTGAGGGCAACACAATATTTGGAAGGTGTTCCTAATGTTTTGTACACTCTGTGTAGCTTTGTAATAGCCTGTATCAATGCCTGCGGTGAGACAGAACTACAGTACAGTTATTTATTGTAAACTATGACTGGATTTTTTTCTTTGATTATCTCAAGAGTATTCTGGCTTGTTACTGGCATTCGCCCTCCCGAAACATTTCAGTTCTGATTAGAGAAAATAATTAGATAGACAACCCGTGGCCAAACTAAACCTGGGCTCTTTACTACCATAATAACTTAAAATAGATGGAGACCTCGTCTGCTGAAGTGTTATTACTTATTTAATCCGGTATAATTATATTGTTTAAGGTCTGTGGTTATGGCAGACAGACAGTGTCCGTGTTCAGTTTGAACACAATAGATTCTGTCTTGATCCTGTCTGATATACCAACGGTTGGAGCACGGCAATGACTAGCCCATCTTTCACGTCATGATTCTGAGGTACAGCAAGGGTGACATCTTGTGGCTATATGAATATAGTTACATATTATATTAATTTGTCCTGGAATTGTATATTTTTTCCTAAAAATCTGCATTTCTCATTAAATGTACATAAAATACATTGTAGCATATCTGTGCCTGGTTAAGAAAACAACAAACGTGTTCATATGATAAAATGGCATACTATCATGTCAAACACTGCCCTCTAGTGAAATAACAGATACCTTCTCCCTGTCTAAAATAAATACAGTATTTGACTTAGCACTGTGTTTTCCTGCTAGATTATGCCATTTGTTTTCCTTTTTCCATCCAGGTTAGTCTTACCTGCTTGATCTTGCCAGTGACAACAGATGGCAGTTTGACTCGGAGCTGCTCGGTCTCCTTGAAGGATGCTGGGAAGCCACTGAGGTAGGCCAGGCTCTGCATGCGGACCAGACCCGGTGCTTCCTTGTCTGTGGTCTACAGGAGGAACAACAGCACAGTACCTTATCGTTACCACATGACCGTGTGTCCATTTGCTTATTCATCCTTAAGGACCAGTGTATTCAATTGGGGTAAATGCTCAATCATATAATTGTGCTGGAATCAGAAAGGTCTCGGAAGTGTTGATTGCGCCTGGTGCAACAGTACTTCTAATAGCATACAGAGTCAGGTAACTCACCAGGTAACATCTAGAGACCGAGCGCTTCAGAGCCTCACGGGGAGCGTCTGAGTAGGCCTTGTCCGCTATGGGAGGGAGGGGGGAGAAGAGACAGAGAGAGACTTTGCTGTGGTGACATGATTGGTGCTCTCGTACTGAGTGGGTAGCAGAACTGTGAACTGAAATAGCATGTGTGTCGAGTGCCAGTTAGGAGTGTTAGTTTCAATGACTCTTTTACCATCAGCCTGGGAGTGAAAGACGACCACAGACACCGTGTTGGAGGGGTGGAGGGGCTTGGCCACCTGCAGCAGCAGCTTGGCGGTGGAGAAGGAGGGCGAGAGCGACGGCAGCTCCTTCAGAGTGACGTTGCCTGGCAGAGCCGGGTCAAGGGCGAGCATGGGCGCTATGATACAATGGGACAGCAGACATTCTAGCTTCACGCTGCAAACAGAAACAGACGTATAAGGAGAAAGAGGGAGATAAAACAGTCACAAAAAGGTCACAAAACACCAAGATGGTGTCAACAACGCCAATCCAACATCTCTACTTCTACCAAACCACTATGGCTTGTGAAAAACCCCACTCAGTCTTGCTGCAATTTGCACCCCTTGCACAAGGCTTCCTTTGTGCTGTGGTTGCATCTCACGCCTTAATGTCTGTGGTCAGAAGCCAACTGTTGTTGCAGATTGGTCGACTACACTGAGACCCTCTCTCCCAAACACTTAGTTGAGCGAGAAACAGGAAATGTCAAAACCATTGATCTAAGACGACCGCAGTTTGTGTCTCAATAAGATGGTGCTTCATCAGCTCCCTGCCCTTAGAGTTTGGAAGCATCCATATTGAGCTAGATATGTAAAGAATGTGTGAAAACCACAGTAAATCTACAGTAAAGTACAGGTGTTTCTATCTTGTCACTCACCTGTCCTTTGGCAATTCAGTCGGATCACTTGCATTCTTCCCCAGCCGTTCCCTATGGTGAGAAACAGTCCAGAAAGTCAACTGATCCGTTAACGCATGGAATGTGCTGTTGGGGAATGTTCTAGTATTGTGATTGACAATCGACCTTTGAGCGAACAGAATCTCCCTCTGGCAATATTAAGTAACTACTTATTTGGTGTCCCCTAGTCTTCACAACAGGATGAATGGGAATGATTAAATCACAGTAATCATGTAATGTGAAGAAGTACTCGCTTCCTCAACGGGCTAATGACCGCCTCTCAGAACACTCAGTGAACCCTCTCGCTATCCAAAACAAATATGTTCAGCGTGCATTCACGTAATACTATTTGTGTAGCCTAATGTGTGTGAAGTGTCACTGAAGTCTCTGTGACCATGTGAAGTACCGCAATGTTCTCTGCTCTTCCTCCAGCTGCTCTCTCACACCACGTAGCTGCTTCATCAGGTCGGTGTCCGTGCCATTCACCCAGGTGTACACCACATCTATGGGCATGGGCTGGCACAGCCTACAGCGGCACAACACCATAGAGAAGATACACATCCATTTCAAATCAGTAGACAGACAAAAGCATCATTTGGAATAGTGAATTGATACAGTTTAACACTGGTTATCCCTGTAGTGTATCCCTGATAGCACTTGGGCAGGGAGGGTTTCTCACCGAGTCTGGAATGATTTCCCAGCTACATTGTCTCTATACGAGTCAAACAGTACATGGTACTGATCCCTACTCCACTCTACCACCACCTACACACAAAGAGAGAGAGAGAGAGAGGGATAAGTTAACTGCTGCATCATTGCGTTTGACAAGGGTTAGCTTGTTAGCTAACTAGGCTACTTACTTCTCCAAACTGGAAGGCAGAGATGATCATGAGGACTATCCCTCCAAAGCAGAGGTACAGTCCATAGCGATGGGACAGACAGGTGTAGGTCTGTCTCTGCAAGAGTTTCAGTACTGAATTGATTATCACCATGGTTCTCCTTTGCAATCCATATCTCTTCAGTCATTCACCGAAGACGCAGGAGCATATCGGATGTTAATATAAAATAAACACTACAAAACGAACGACGTCTTCTTTGTCACATGACAACTAGCAAAAACTGTCAAAACATATGACCAACCATTGCACTTCCTTTATGGTGATGTGTGATGTGCGCCTTGTCTCAAATGTTCCGGGTGCTGCTTTAAGAAAACAACTCACTACCGCCCTCTATCGACTAGGAGGAGTTGTGCTCTACATTTAGCGTGGTGTGTCCTATACAGGGGAGAGGAGGGGGGATGAATGAGCCAATTGAAATTGATTAGGTGGCCATGGTGGTATGAGGGCTAGAGAGGAGAATTTAGAGCCAGGACACCTAGCATTGGAATATTTTTTTAGACAAAGGAAAGAGTGCATCCTACTGGCCCTCCAACACCACTTCAAGCAGCATCTGGTCTCCCATTCAGGACCAACCCTGCTTCGCTTCAGAGGCAAGCCAGCTGTGGGATGCAGGATGGTATGCTGCTGATTCTGTCAACAACACAAAGGTCAAGAAGATCATTAAGGACCTCAGCCACCCAAGCCATGGCCTGTTCACCCAGCTATCATCCAGCGAGTTCAGTACAGGTGCATCAAAGCTGGGACTGAGAGAATGAAACATAGCTTCTATCTCAAGGCCATCAGACTGTTAAATAACCATCACAAGCTGGCCTCCACCCACTACCCTGGCCTGAACTTAGTCACGGTTACTAGCTGGCTACCACCCAGTTACTCAACTCTGCACCTTAGAGGTTGCGGCCCTATGTACATAGACATGGAACACTGGTCACTTTAATAATGGAATACTGTTCACTTTAATAATGGAATACTGGTCACTTTAATAATGGAATACTGGTCACTTTAATAATGGAATACTGGTCACTTTAATAATGGAATACTGGTCACTTTAATAATGGAACACTGTTCACTTTAATAATGTTTACACACTGTTCTACCCATTTCATATGTACTGTATATACTGCATTATAGTCAATGCAATCCTATTCAACTAGTGCTGTACAGATACTATTCTATCCACATATTGTTCAGATATATTTCAGTGTAGGAACGGATGAAACAGCGTCTGTGCCACCAGTAAGTACAGATAGTAGTATAAATCCCCTGGCACAGTCCCCGCAGCCGGACAACTTTCTCACGGTTTCTGGAAGGAAATGCTGTAGGAACGCTCAACCGGTGTCGCTCAATCAGCCGACAGAAACTTTCAACCGGTTTTCCCCATTAAGCAGCGGGTCGGTGTCAGAGGCCGAGTCTTCTCTGGTCTCTACTCCTCCCGTTACGGGGTCTGAGACGCCGAAGCTTCCCACCATTAGCTCTGACAAATTGAAAACTCTAGTCATTGGCGACTCCATTACCCGCAGTATTAGACTTAAAGCGAATCATCCAGCGATCATACACTGTTTACCAGGGGGCAGGGCTACCGACGTTAAGGCTAATCTGAAGATGGTGCTGGCTAAAGCTAAAACTGGCGAGTGTAGAGAGTATAGAGATATTGTTATCCACGTCGGCACCAACGATGTTAGGATGAAACAGTCAGAGATCACCAAGCGCAACATAGCTTCTGCGTGCATATCAGCTAGAAAGATGTGTCGGCATCGAGTAATTTTCTCTGCCCCCCTCCCAGTTAGGGGGAGTGATGAGCTCTACAGCAGAGTCTCACAACTCAATCGCTGGTTGAAAACTGTTTTCTGCCCCTCCCGAAAGATAGAATTTGTAGATAATTGGCCCTCTTTCTGGGACTCACCCACAAACAGGACCAAGCCTGACCTGCTGAGGAGTGACGGACTCCATCCTAGCTGGAGGGGTGCTCTCATCTTATCTGCCAACATAGACAGGGCTCTAACTCCTCTAGCTCCACAATAAAATAGGGTGCAGGCCAGGCAGCAGGCTATTAGCCAGCCTGCCAGCATAGTGGAGTCTGCCACTAGTGTAACAGGGTTATATTGGTGATTCCCCTTGCCACTTTATTGTTAAGCCAATGGGTTTTTGGTTTGAGTTTGTCTTGCCTTCGCCTACTCAACATGGCATCTTATTGGCTGGTTTGCGTAGCTTGCTTACGAGGGGGGATGTTCCAGTTAGAATCGTCCCAGTGAACAAGCACCAAACCAGCGGTAGGTTGTTGGTTGCAAAGCACCGTACGTCAAAAGTGATTTTATGCTCTCAAGTGATTATTTAAATGTACAATTTATATCAAATAGTTTGTAAATGTTATTCAAACATCACACATAAGATGCAGGGGTTTTTGGAGAATATTTGTTGTGCATTTTGTTGTAGAGAATTCACGCCAGTATTAGCTAGCAACTTACTGTGTCTGGTGGGGGGGGTTCATATATTTTGTACAGTGCGTGAGTGCAGAGTTGGATGGTGAGACGGGCATTGCATGACGTGCAATCTTGTGTCGTTCTTATCAGAATAAAGCTACATGATTGGTGCTACATATTGGAGTTCCGTGTCGATGACTGATGTACACAACGCCAGAAGAGTACTGTTACAGTGGTGCCGTGACTGTTCTTCTGGATCGGATCATCCGTCGTTGGATTTCCATCCCAGAACTTCGCCGTGGTTGCTGTTGAAGAATCAGATAAGACGTTGCTGGTGCAGTTTGGCGATATCGCATTTCGCCACAAGATGGCGCCACTAGAACGTTTTATTATTGCAATTGATAATTTCTCTCTGAGGGTCTTCACAGACAAAGGATAACTTTTGTGTTACTTGTTTATTTGCAATTCTGATGTATATCTGATATAAGTAGGGTGAGTTTTACCAGTGTACTAGATATAGGTGAGATTTAGGTGATATATTTATACATGTTTTGCTGTTTACATTTTCATTAGGGTGTTGATTTCCCATTGTTAAAATGGAAGGTGTTGGGAGAGGTAGGGGTTTCCTGTCATTTAATCTGTCACCATCTGTGGGTAGGGGTTCAGCCAAAATTCCAGTTGCTTCTACACCTATGCCCAAACTGGAGGGTTTTGATGATAGTTTATCCATGGACACGCCCAAGGATGTGTATGAAAGAGGTTTGCCAAATACAGGGAGTGGGGAGGTCTCCATGGATTTCATAGCAGACATAGTACAGCAGATTGGTCATTCCATTGGGGAGAACATTGCCTCCTGTTTGGAGTCAAAGGCAATTGCTGGACATGTTGGGGACAATGTTATGGGGAGTGTATGCAGCTCGAGGGGTATTGATGTGTCAGGCCTGAACCTGGTATTGAAGTCTGGTATCAGGGAACCGGTGTATTTTCGGGGGGATGGCTCTGAAAACTGCACAGTGCATGAGTGGGAGGATATGGTCATGGTTTACATGCGTAAGAGGGGCGTGTCTGTGATGGACCAAGCAGTTGAGGTTATGGGCAGGCTTATGGGAAGGGCCCGCGATGTTGTTAAAGTTGGCATACGCAGCAATCCCTCCATTGATTTATCTAAAGGCCCGAGTCCCATCTTTGACATACTGAAACAACATTTTAGTGACGCTGTTTTTTCAAGCATGCCCCTTGCTGACTTTTATGCCACATTACCTCTGACTGATGAACAACCATTTGAATATTGGCTCAGACTGAACAGGGCTATGGAGTTTGCAGAAGATTGTCTAAAGAGACAGAAAAAAAGTGTTGAAGACCCATCTCGTGAGCTCACAGTCATGTTCATCAGACATTGCCCTAACGCTGAACTGTCCCTTATCTTTAAGTGCAAGCCATTACAGCAATGGACCGCTGCAGATGTTCATGAGAGGCTGGATGAATACAGGAGGGAGCGGAGGTACTCTCACTTATCTACGGTGACCCCAGCCATCGCAACAATGAAGCAGGAAGTTGGTGCTGTCATGCCGATTACCATGCCTGCTGTGAGGTCCCACATGGAAGTACCCAATACGTTGCCTTACCCAGCCCAGCCTATTCAGGGCTCAGCTGAGCCCATGGAACGTATCCTTGCCATGCTGGAGCGTGTGCTGGAGCAGAGGCCACAACAGTCTGACCATAAGTTCCAAAAAAGGGAATAGGAGCAAAGTGAAGTCTAATGGGCCATGTAACGTGTGCGGGGATGCTGGACATGATACTTACTTTCACTGCAGGACCAATCACCTCTGCTTTCTTTGTCATGTAGCTGGCCACGCACGCTCTCAGTGCCCCAAGGCCGCAGCTCTGAGCACAGCTAGTGGAGTCCCTACAGTAATCACTGCTCAGCTTCCGGAAAACTAGTAGGCCTGCATGTAGAAGGGGAGAGTGTTGGGCCTTTTGTAGAGTCCCCATCAGTGAGAGCTGTTGATTTGGAGTCTGTATATAAAAGTGTTTGTGACGAAATGGAGACTGAGAAGAGTATCATAATGCAGAACACACAGAGACTTTCCCCATATGATGATTTATTCTATGCCAAGGTGTTAATAGGAGGAGAAGTGGAAGTGAGAGCTATGCTTGACAGTGGGTCCATGGCTTGTACCTTGAGCTCTAGGGTCTTACCTGAACTGTTGCATGCAGGAGTGTTGAAAAGTCCATCATTGAGTCCTACAGAGGTAGTCTTGGTTGGTTGTGGTGGGTTGAAGACGAGGCCTTTGGGAGTATGTGAGCTGGAGATGGAGGTGTACGGATGTAGAGTCGCTGTGCCTACACTGGTGGTTGAAGGCCAGAGTGATGACCTCATCTTGGGCAGCAATCTCCTAAAGCACTTGATTCGCCACCTGAAGACGGATGGAGATCTCTGGAAGAGGGTTTACACTCCTGTGTGTGACGGGGTGAGGAGAGCAAGCTAATCGAGATGATGGCTAATGTGGAGAGATGGAGAGACAGTGAAGTACCTGACAAAGTTGGAACTGTGAGACTAAAAGGGGCTGTGACTCTAGAGCCTATGCAGGAGCACTTAGTCTGGGGCAGACTACGAAACACTCAGAATCTATCAGCTGGCAGTGCTGTTGTCATTGAGCCCAGCAGTTCAAGGTCAACACCAAGGTCAATACTGGTAGGGAGGACAGTAGCTCTATTGCGGGGGATGGGTGGCTCCCTGTTAGAGTGATAAACCCTTCTCAGAAGACAGTGACATTGAGACGAAACGCCACTCTAGCCGATGTCTTTCCTTGCATGGCTCTAGAGGACTTTGACTGTTCGGGTGTGAATGATGGTTCATCAGCAGCTTTACAGCAGCAAGTGCAGAGAACGGCTGATATACTCACTGACTGCCAAGATGACTTGACACTGACTGACGGTTCCAGCCAACTTCACGATACTGACGGACCTGACAGTTCAAGCGAGCCTGAGGTCTTACGTGACTTAGGTTTGACTGATATTGATGTCTCCTCCTGTCAAGCGTCTCCTGCTGGTAAGAAGAAACTCACCCAGCTCATAGCTGAGTACCAGTCTATTTTTTCCAGGCACAAGTTGGATTGTGGAAAAGCTTCCGGATGTCTTCACCGCATTCAACTGAGTGATGAGAAACCCTTTCGGATGCCCTACCGACGCCTTTCACCAAATAATTATGAGAAGCTCAAACAAGCATTGAATGAGATGGAAGAACGTGATATCATAAGGAAGTCTA
Source organism: Oncorhynchus keta (assembly GCF_023373465.1). Lineage (NCBI taxonomy): Eukaryota > Metazoa > Chordata > Actinopteri > Salmoniformes > Salmonidae > Oncorhynchus > Oncorhynchus keta. The sequence goes on from NC_068453.1 coordinate 18,892,516, forward strand.
GTAGTGAGTTCGCCTCTCCCCTTGTCCTTGTATGGAAGAAGTCTGGAGACCTGAGACTCTGTACTGATTTTCGTTTGCTCAATGCTCGCACCATCAAAGACGCCCACCCACTCCCTCACCAGGCTGACGCGCTGGCTGCGTTAGGTGGAAATGCCTTTTTCTCGACAATGGACCTTACCTCTGGCTACTACAATGTGGAAGTGCATGAGGATGACCGGAGATTCACAGCTTTTACGTCCCCATTTGGATTGTACGAATACAATCGATTGCCACAGGGGTTATGTAATAGTCCGGCAACCTTCATGAGGATGATGCTAAACATCTTTGGGGATCAGAACTTTCTTAGCCTGCTGTGTTACCTTGACGATGTCTTGGTCTATGCGCCCACTGAAGATCTGGCTATACAGCGCCTGGAAATGGTTTTTGAGCGTCTCAAGGCTCACAACCTGAAGTTGGCGCCAAAAAGTGTAACTTTCTGCAGAGGTCTGTGAAGTTTCTGGTGCATATCATTAGTGCGGATGGTGTAGCTACAGACCCTGAGAAGGTGAGGGCCATTACAGGAGTAACAGAAGCTGATCTGATGAAAGATGGCACTGACATTCCATCTCAGAAGAAATTGAGGTCATTCCTTGGGATGGTGGTGTATTATCAACAGTTCATTGAGGGTTGCTCGACCATTGCAAAGCCTCTCTTTGGATTGACTACTGGACACAAGGCTCCACGCTGGAAAAAGAAGCGAAGCTCACCTGTCAGGAAGTTGACGGCTGCCGACTGGACAACAGAATGCAGACAGGCCTTATTCCAGCTAAAGCAAGCCTTGCTGGATCAGGTTTTGTTGGCCCACCCCAACTTTGAAAACCCTTTCTACTCTCGGTGGATGCATCCAGCAATGGCTTAGGTGCTGTGCTATCTCAGGTGCAAGAACCGGGAGCTACAGCGAGACCTATAGCCTTCGCGAGCAAGTCCCTCAGTTATGCACAGTCAAGGTATCCTGCGCACAGGCTCGAGTTCTTTGCCATGAAATGGGCTATCTGTGACAAGTTCCACCACTGGCTACGGGGACAGCAGTTCACGGTATGGACGGATAATAATCCCTTGACATACATTCTGACCAAAGCAAAACTTGATGCTTGTGAACAGAGATGGGTCGCCAAGCTGGCACCGTACGAGTTTGACATTAAATACATCCCTGGAAAAATGAATGTTGTTGCAGATGCTTTGAGCAGAGAGCCCTTCGTACGACCCAGTGCACTCCATCGCCTGACAAGGGTCCCGTACGAGACCTTACTAGCTGAAGCCGACGCTGTGCGCACAGACAGAGTGCAAGATGTGTTTCGCTGGTCCAGCCACCCCTTTGACAAAGCCTCTGACTCCAACGAAGTGGTCATTAGCTGTCAGGCTACTGTTGACCCCCATCTGGTGCTTTATCAAGACATGAAGTTGCAGCTGTTCTTCATTCACATAGGTGCTGGGTGGGTGAAGTGGGCTCACATGCACTGCTGTTGCCACAGCTCCCACAGGCTGTTATGCCATCAGAGCAGACCAATGTCGATGTTCTGCCACACGACCTACTGATGAGTAAGCAGCGTGATGACAACGTGATCAGCAAAGTCATCTTCTTTGTTGAGAGGGGAGAAGACCATCCCGGAGAGAGCGTGCCCATGAGAGTGTTGAGGTTTTGGGTCTTCTCAGAAGTTGGGACAAGTTGACCATGAAGATGGGTGTACTGTATCGTGTTTCAAAGAATGTGGTTACAAAGAGGAAAATGTATCTGTATGTGGTTCCAGCCTCCATGAAAGCAATGGTGTTGAAGGGTGTCCATGATGAAGCTGGCCACCAGGGCCAACAGAGAACAGTCTACCTGACAAGACAGAGGTTCTTCTGGCATGGCCTGGAGAGGGAGGTAAAAGCCTATGTGAAGTGCTGCAGGAGATGCGTGGTGAGCAAGACTCCTGATCCGGAAGCAAGAGCTCCTCTTGAGAGCATAATAACAACTGAGCCTCTTGAACTAGTGTGCATAGACTTCTGGTCTGCAGAAGATTCTTCAAACAAATCCTTGGATGTGCTCGTTGTTACTGACCACTTTACCAAATTAGCTCATGCCTTCTTGTGTCCGAACCAGTCTGCTAAGTCAGTAGCTCATCAGTTGTGGAACAACTATTTCTGTGTCTACGGGATGCCATGCCGTATACACTCAGACCAGGGAGCCAACTTTGAGAGCGCTTTAATAGCCGAACTGTTGAGTGTTGCAGGCGTTCAGAAGTCTCACACCACGCCGTACCATCCGATGGGGAACGGGTCCTGCGAAAGGATGAATAGGACTTTGGGAAACATGATCCGGGCCCTGCCAATGAGAGCTAAGCACAGATGGCCTCAGGCGCTGAAGTCCCTTACGTTTGCATACAATTGTACAATCCACGAGACCACAGGCTTTGCCCCTTTCCTGCTAATGTTTGGGAGGACGCCAAGACTGCCTGTTGACATAGTCTTTGGCTCGGTCATAGAGAACCCAGAAGTTGTCGACTATGACCAGTTTGTTCAGTCTTTGAGGAGAGATCTGAAAGAAGCCATGAATGCAGCACAGGCATCTGCAGCGAAGCAGTTGAAGAGGCATGCTGACCTTTATGACAGAAGAGTCAGAGGAGCACCAGTGGAGATTGGGGATCGAGTATTGCTGGCTAACAAGGGGGAGCGGGGAAAGCGGAAGCTCGCTGACCGTTGGGAGGATACTGTCTACCTTGTCACTGGATTGAATGCTGACAGTCACACTTTTAAGATTCAGAACAGCTCCACTGGACGGGAGAAGACGGTACATCGCAATCTGATAATGCCAGTCAACTTTCTTCCTCTTCCCCATGCTGCTGTTGAGGAGGGAACAGACATGTCTGGATTAACAGAGTCTGAGGACATGAATGACAGCCTAGTGGTCTCAGCTGCCATGGACACTGCAGTGGATGATGGTGCTGAGTACAGAACCAGAGTGTGGGTGTCAGAGTTGTCTTCTGAAGGAACAGGTGACACAAGCCTGGAGGGTGATGTGCGATCCTTGGATGCTCAGGATATTCCACCTTTGGTTTCCGTGGATGATATACTGCAGCTGGGAGGTCTGCCTCGATCAGAGAGTCTTCAAGAATCTGACTGAGACTGTAACAGTGTAGTGAGTGAGCTAATTGACCAGTCTGCTTACGATATCCGTACTGACCTACCAAACGCGGACCATTCCTTACCTGATCAGTTAAGTACTGACTGTGTTGATGGACACACTATTGCAACAGTGCACAACACTGTTACCCCTTATGCAGTTGAAGGTAGTCAGGGTCATATTAGGTCAAGGGCAGGAAGGCTATTTAAACCAGTGTCAAGACTGATTGAGATTATGAATCAGCAGAAAGTTAGCTCTTGAAGGTAAAATATGTGAATAGAGGGTCAATGGTATTGACATCTTTTATTTGTTTTGCTTTTACATCATTGTGACCATAATTAGAGGTTGCAGGATGGTAATGTGACATGATAAAGTCTCTTATGGTGGTTTATTTTATTACTTGGATGTTTGAAAGTCACCGAGTGTACTTAACATGTGACAGGGCATGTTTACCTATGAGGGCTAAGGGGTTTGATCAACCGCTTTTCACTCTAATTCTCAAGGAGAATAGTCTAAGGACTGGAATATTTAGTGACTGATTTAAAGCAGGGTCTGCATCCTTGATATACACAGCGTTACCTTTTAGTTCTCTATTAGGTAGTAAAAAAATTTTCTCTGGATTATTCTGTACATATGTTGAGTGTCTCTGTATCTGGTATGTTTGCACAGTGCCGTTTTGTATTTTGTTATTTTTCTTTGCAAGTGGAATTCAGTAGGGGGGAGTGTAACAGGGTTATATTGGTGATTCCCCTTGCCACTTTATTGTTAAGCCAATGGGTTTTTGGTTTGAGTTTGTCTTGCCTTCACCTACTCAACATGGCATCTTATTGGCTGGTTTGCGTAGCTTGCTTACGAGGGGGGATGTTCCAGTTAGAATCGTCCCAGTGAACAAGCACCAAACCAGCGGTAAGTTGTTGGTTGCAAAGCACCGTACGTCAAAAGTGATTTTATGCTCTCAAGTGATTATTTAAATGTACAATTTATATCAAATAGTTTGTAAATGTTATTCAAACATCACACATAAGATGCAGGGGTTTTTGGAGAATATTTGTTGTGCATTTTGTTGTAGAGAATTCACGCCAGTATTAGCTAGCAACTTACTGTGTCTGGTGGGGGGGGTTCATATATTTTGTACAGTGCGTGAGTGCAGAGTTGGATGGTGAGACGGGCATTGCATGACGTGCAATCTTGTGTCGTTCTTATCAGGTACATTGTTAAAGATATTATATTGTAATTGTATTATTTTGGTAACTGCCCAGTGAACAAGCACCAAACCAGCGTGCGTGAGTGCAGAGTTGGATGGTGAGACGGGCATTGCATGACGTGCAATCTTGTGTCGTTCTTATCAGAATAAAGCTACATGATTGGTGCTACATATTGGAGTTCCGTGTCGATGACTGATGTACACAACGCCAGAAGAGTACTGTTACACTAGCATAGTCAGTGTAGTCAGCTCAGCTATCACCATTGAGACCGTGTCTGTGCCTCGACCTAGGTTGGGCAAAACTAAACATGGCGGTGTTTGCCTTCGCAATCTCACTAGGATAAAGACCACCTCCATTCCTGTCATTACTGAAAGAGATCATGATACCTCACATCTCAAAATAGGGCTACTTAATGTTAGATCCCTTACTTCAAAGGCAATTATAGTCAATGAACTAATAATCACTGATCATAATCTTGATGTGATTGGCCTGACTGAAACATGGCTTAAGCCTGATGAATTTACTGTGTTAAATGAGGCCTCACCTCCTGGCTACACTAGTGACCATATCCCCCGTGCATCCCGCAAAGGCGGAGGTGTTGCTAACATTTACGATAGCAAATTTCAATTTACAAAAAAAAAAATGACGTTTTCGTCTTTTGAGCTTCTAGTCATGAAATCTATGCAGCCTACTCAATCACTTTTTATTGCTACTGTTTACAGGCCTCCTGGGCCATATACAGCGTTTCTCACTGAGTTCCCTGAATTCCTATCAGACCTTGTAGTCATTGCAGATAATATTCTAATCTTTGGTGACTTTAATATTCACATGGAAAAGTCCACAGACCCACTCCAAAAGGCTTTTGGAGCCATCATCGACTCAGTGGGTTTTGTCCAACTTGTCTCTGGACCCACTCACTGTCACAGTCATACGCTGGACCTAGTTTTGTCCCATGGAATAAATGTTGTGGATCTTAATGTTTTTCCTCATAATCCTGGACTATCGGACCACCATTTTATTACGTTTGCAATTGCAACAAATAATCTGCTCAGACCCCAACCAAGGAACATCAAAAGTCGTGCTATAAATTCACAGACAACACAAAGATTCCTTGATGCCCTTCCAGACTCCCTCTGCCTACCCAAGGACGCCAGAGGACAAAAATCCGTTAACCACCTAACTGAGGATCTCAATTTAACCTTGCGCAATACCCTAGATGCAGTTGCACCCCTAAAAACTAAAAAAATGTCTCATAAGAAACTAGCTCCCTGGTACACAGAAAATACCCGAGCTCTGAAGCAAGCTTCAGAAAATTGGAACGGAAATGGCGCCACACCAAACTGGAAGTCTTCCGACTAGCTTGGAAGGACGGTACCGTGCAGTACCGAAGAGCCCTTACTGCTGCTCGATCGTCCTATTTTTCTAACTTAATTGAGGAAAATAAGAACAATCCGAAATTCCTTTTTGATACTGTGGCAAAGCTAACTAAAAAGCAGCATTCCCCAAGAGAGGATGACTTTCACTTTAGCAGTGATAAATTCATGAACTTCTTTGAGGAAAAGATTATGATTATTAGAAAGCAAATTACGGACTCCTCTTTAAACCTGCGTATTCCTCCAAACCTCAGTTGTCCTGAGTCTGCACAACTCTGCCAGGACCTAGGATCAAGAGAGACGCTCAAGTGTTTTAGTACTATATCTCTTGACACAATGATGAAAATAATCATGGCCTCTAAACCTTCAAGCTGTATACTGGACCCTATTCCAACTAAACTACTGAAAGAGCTGCTTCCTGTGCTTGGCCCTCCTATGTTGAACATAATAAACGGCTCTCTATCCACTGGATGTGTACCAAACTCACTAAAAGTGGCAGTAATAAAGCCTCTCTTGAAAAAGCCAAACCTTTACCCAGAAAATATAAAAAACTATCGGCCTATATCGAATCTTCCATTCCTCTCAAAGATTTTAGAGAAGGCTGTTGCGCAGCAACTCACTGCCTTCCTGAAGACAAACAATGTATACGAAATGCTTCAGTCTGGTTTTAGACCCCATCATAGCACTGAGACGGCACTTGTGAAGGTGGTAAATGACATTTTAATGGCATCGGACCGAGGCTCTGCATCTGTCCTCGTGCTCCTAGACCTTAGTGCTGCTTTTGATACCATCGATCACCACATTCTTTTGGAGAGATTGGAAACCCAAATTGGTCTACACGGACATGTTCTGGCCTGGTTTAGGTCTTATCTGTCGGAAAGATATCAGTTTGTCTCTGTGAATGGTTTGCCCTCTGACAAATCAACTGTAAATTTCGGTGTTCCTCAAGGTTCTGTTTTAGGACCACTATTGTTTTCACTATATATTTTACCTCTTGGGGATGTTATTCGAAAACATAATGTAAACTTTCACTGCTATGCGGATGACACACAGCTGTACATTTCAATGAAACATGGTGAAGCCCCAAAATTGCCCTCGCTAGAAGCATGTGTTTCAGACATAAGGAAGTGGATGGCTGCAAACTTTCGACTATTAAACTCGGACAAAACAGAGATGCTTGTTCTAGGTCCCAAGAAACAAAGAGATCTTCTGTTGAATCTGACAATTAATCTTAATGGTTGTACAGTCGTCTCAAATAAAACTGTGAGGGACCTCGGCGTTACTCTGGACCCTGATCTCTCTTTTGAAGAACATATCAAGACCATTTCGAGGACAGCTTTTTTCCATCTACGTAACATTGCAAAAATCAGAAACTTTCTGTCCAAAAATGATGCAGAAAAATTAATCCATGCTTTTGTCACTTCTAGGTTAGACTACTGCAATGCTCTATTTTCCGGCTACCCGGATAAAGCACTAAATAAACTTTAGTTAGTGCTAAATACGGCTGCTAGAATCCTGACTAGAACCAAAAAATTTGATCATATTACTCCAGTGCTAGCCTCTCTACACTGGCTTCCTGTCAAAGCAAGGGCTGATTTCAAGGTTTTACTGCTAACCTACAAAGCATTACATGGGCTTGCTCCTACCTACCTCTCTGATTTGGTCCTGCCGTACATACCTACACGTACGCTACGGTCACAAGACGCAGGCCTCCTAATTGTCCCTAGAATTTCTAAGCAAACAGCTGGAGGCAGGGCTTTCTCCTATAGAGCTCCATTTTTATGGAACGGTCTGCCTACCCATGTCAGAGACGCAAACTCGGTCTCAACCTTTAAGTCTTTACTGAAGACTCATCTCTTCAGTGGGTCATATGATTGAGTGTAGTCTGGCCCAGGAGTGGGAAGGTGAACGGAAAGGCTCTGGAGCAACGAACCGCCCTTGCTGTCTCTGCCTGGCCGGTTCCCCTCTTTCCACTGGGATTCTCTGCCTCTAACCCTGTTACTGGGGCTGAGTCACTGGCTTGCTGGGGCTCTCTCGTGCCGTCCCTGGGGGGTGCGTCACCTGGGTGGGTTGATCCACTGTTGTGGTCGGCCTGTCTGGGTTGGCGCCCCCCTTGGGTTGTACTGTGGCGAAGATCTTTGTGGGCTATACTCGGCCTTGTCTCAGGATGGTAAGTTGGTGGTTGAAGATATCCCTCTAGTGGTGTGGGGGCTGTGCTTTGGCAAAGTGGGTGGGGTTATATCCTTCCTGTTTGGCCCTGTCCGGGGTGTCCTCGGATGGGGCCACAGTGTCTCCTGACCCCTCCTGTCTCAGCCTCCAGTATTTATGCTGCAGTAGTTTATGTGTCGGGGGCTAGGGTCAGTTTGTTATATCTGGAGTACTTCTCCTGTCCTATTCGGTGTCCTGTGTGAATCTAAGTGTGCGTTCTCTAATTCTCTCCTTCTCTCTTTCTTTCTCTCTCTCGGAGGACCTGAGCCCTAGGACCATGCCCCAGGACTACCTGACATGATGACTCCTTGCTGTCCCCAGTCCACCTGGCCATGCTGCTGCTCCAGTTTCAACTGTTCTGCCTAACTATTATTCAACCATGCTGGTCATTTATGAACATTTGAACATCTTGGCCACGTTCTGTTATAATCTCCACCCGGCACAGCCAGAAGAGGACTGGCCACCACATATGCTCTCTCTAATTCTCTCTTTCTTTCTCTCTCTCGGAGGACCTGAGCCCTAGGACCGTGCCCCAGGACTACCTGACATGATGGCTCCTTGCTGTCCCCAGTCCACCTGACTGTGCTGCTGGTTTTAGGCTGGGTTTCTGTACAGCACTTTGAGATATCAGCTGATGTACGAAGGGCTATATAAATAAATTTGATTTGATTTTGATATACTACATATTCTCTCCACATACTGTCCATAATGTCTATACTCGGGACTCCGACATTGCTCGTCCTTATATTTCAAAATGTCTTAATTCCATTATTTTATTTGTAGATGTGTCTGTATTGTTGTGTATAGTTAGATATTACTGCACTGTTGGAGCAAGGAACACAAGCATTTTATTACACCCATAATAACATCTGCTAAATATGTATATGTGACCAATACAATTTGATTTGATTTGACAAGGTGATGAAAGCGTTCCACAGGGATGTTGGCCCATTTTGACTCGATTGCTTCCCACAGTTGTGTCAAGCCGGCTGGATGTCCTTTGGGTGGTGGACCATTCTTGACACACACGGAAAACTGTTGAGCGTGAAACACCCAGCAGCGTTGCAGTTCTTGACTCAAACTGGTGTGCCTGGCACCTACTACCATATCCAGATCAAAGACACAATCTTTTGTCTTGCCCATTCACCCTCTGAATGGCACCCAAACACAATTGATGCCTCAATCGTCTAAATGCTAAAACATCCATCTTTAACATGTGTCCTCCGCATCATATACACTTATTGAAGTGGATTTTTATTTTATTTTTTTACCTTCATTTTACTAGGCAAGTCAGTTAAGAACAAATTCTTATTTTCAATGATGGCCTAGGAACAGTGGGTTAACTGCCTGTTCAGGGGCAGAACGACAGATGTGTACCTTGTCAGCTCAGGGATTTGAACTTGCAACCTTTCAGTTACTTGTCCAACGCTCTAACCACTAGGCTACCCTGCCGCCCCAAGTTAACAAGTGACACCAATAGGGGATCATAGCTTTCACCTGGATTCACCTGGTCAGTCAATGTCATGGAAACAGCAGGTGTCCTTAATGTTTTGTATACTCAGTGTTGAATGGTTGTATCCCTCTGCAGGCCTACAACACAGATTAGAATGAATATAATAAACAATGAAGTTAGAAATAAAGAAATACATTTAGGTTCAGAAGAGGATGTGTAGCCATTTTATGTAAAGCTTTGCGTCTTAGTTTCTGTTACATACGGAAATGATGGGACGAGGTACCGAAGTCAGCCCACACTCAACATGACTGAAATACAATACTGTCTGTACCACGTGACTGCCAAATACAGATTTACGGTATAGTTTTCAGTGAGGGATGTCACTTTTTAGGTGGCCGATTAGCCAAATTATAATCCTACTTCAAATCTCAACTCTATTATATATTGACAGAGGGATTTTACCTGACAGTATTCTGCAACTTATTTATTCTTTATTAATTGCACTTAGGTCGGTCTGTCTGCGTGGTAACCTTTCCTTATTGCTGACAAAATGCTTTGGTTCATGGAGGGAATATGCTTTTTACCAATTTCTTTGGTAATCATGTCATCTAGCACGTTTATTGTTTCCTACCTAATTGCATTGTTCGAGCATGATGTGGATGTTATCTTCCCGTATATAAGGTAAGATTATAATTATTTATCAGCAGCCTGAGCATTTTTATTTTCCACGAACTTGCCGTTCTTCATTAAACCGTGATAATAATATTTACTTCTTATTATTTAAATCCGTGTGGGTAATGGAAATAATGTTTATTTACTTCTACTCATCAAAACCGGCGATATTAACGTAAATCATATCGCGTTCTTGCAACAAAAATAAATCAGTTTCGTTTTCCCCACCACAGTTGAACGCTGTACTTGGCTGGTTCCCAGTTCCCAGTTGTGTAGTCTACAGCGTAGGGGCCTGTGAACTACTTAATGTCCGGTGTGTGACCTCACTTGACATTTAAACAGCTTATTTATTGAGCAGATAGATATTTAACACATATGCAAACTCAACATTAATAGGCATAGATAAGTAATAAGGGTTTAACTAATTAGCGCTCTATTCAAACAATTAAAGCCCTCTATTCAGTAATATGTTCCGTAGATTATTTATTTGTCATCAAATGGTATGATTTTACATTTGAAATGCAATTATCTTTTTGGTTAATAGATTATGCCAATGGTATGATTTTGCTTTGATTACATTTTTTGATTTCATTAAATAACAAATTGTATCACTTTCTGTTCTGTTATACTTTAATGTGTATAATAATTTTTAATATAATGTATTGTTTAAATTAAATCCAGATGATTTAAAATTACTTCCAGACATGGCATTAATACACACATTAACCCTGAACTATTCTTTCTTTAGTGACACTGGGGCTGAACCCCCAGAGAGCTGTGTCTTTGGCTTGATGACGGTCATCACTGCATTTGCAGGTGAGCACAGAAAGACACTAAAACCATGAAAGAGCTTTTTGTCTTAGTGTAAAGGGATAGTTCACCCAAATTATATATTTGGTTTCCTTACCCTTTAAGCAGTCTATGAACCATATATGACAGCAATCCATGCTTTGGTTTAGTTTCCCTGGCAATGTTTCTACATGCTAATGTCATGGGATGATGTTAGCATTTTTTCATGCATCATGTTCAAATCATCTAATTGACTTTGTTGAGCTTCACACTTAATTTGAGATACTTTTGGATGATTTGGACAAAAAAAAATGTTGATATTGGTCTCATGATTTAAAGGGGATTTGTGCCTCAAATGCTAAAATGTTAGCATGTGGAAACCGTGCTAGGGAAACTAAACCAAAGCATAATTTGCTGTCATAGCTTGTCCATAGACTGCTTACAGGGTTATTTTGTTATTTTGTAATTTGGGTGAACTATTCCTGTAAGAAACTCCATGGGTTTTTCCAGGTCAGAGACAGTGCCAAGAGCTTTATTCACACTTCCCATTTTTTAGAAAATGAAAGCTAAAATGCATGGTTAGACAGGGCTGCGATAAATGATATGATATTGCATTTGACTGAGTATTACATTTCACTTCACTATATTTGTCTTTCTATGTTACCTCTGTTTTATGGTGCAAATAAATAAATATTGCAGCAGGTTTCACATAGGCCTACAATAGCCTACTGTGAGCGTATACTGTCTAAATGTGAAAACTGCTAATGAAAACGTCCACTCCATATGCCATACCAAATCCTCTACAGGTATGGCCACCATGTATGCCAGATACAAGTTTGTGGAGAAGCTCAATGAGAAGGCTGGTGGTGTGCCCCCAGTACTGAACCAGGCTGCTTTCTGGATTGGGATGCTTTCTTGTTTGGGGATGTGTTTTGTCGCTACTTTCCAGGTAGGTTGCCATGAAGGCACAAACATCAGCTCAACAACTAATTTTGATTCACATTTGGCTGAGTTGTCAATTAATGTCAATTCAACAAAAAATATCACGGCACAGACGTCAATTCAATTAGCCTATTAAACTTTGATTCAACCAGTGTGTGCCCAGTAGGATGTAATTGGATTTAAGATAAAACTTGGGTGAAATCCAATCAGTTTTCCATGTTTATTCAAAATCATCACATTGAATTTCTTTGTTAAAATTATATGTAAACAACATTGATTCAACCAGTTTTTGCCCAGTGGGTTGTCACCCCTTTAGTGAGAAGATGGAGGGGTTTTGTACCATTAAGTGACAGTGTGATATTCCATACATGATCTCTCTGGCGTGTTCTTTTTCCCCAGGAGACAACGATTACGGCAGTTCATGATGCAGGTGCATTACTGTTCTTCGTTTCTGGTGTTCTGTACACCATCCTCCAGTCCATTATATCCTATAAGGCCTTCCCCTATGGATGTTCATTGGCCTTGTGTCGTGTGCGCACAGGAATGGCAACCATAGCCTTCCTGGCAGTTTTCCCCAGTATCCTTGAAAACAATAGTAACCCTGAATGATTTTAATCATGAATGGTCATTGTTTTATAAAAGAAAATATCTCCTTCATTTTACCATCCAGCTGTTGTCTGTGCTGTCTTTGTGACACAAACCACACTGCATAGAAAAACAGAAGACGAGGTACAGTATGAGCACATCTTTACCAAGAAGACCACTTACTTAAACAACAAAGATGGACGACATTCTGGAACCATATAGGCTTCATAGGCCAGAGAATCTATACGTGACAATATCAGTCTCTATCTGACTCTCCCTGTCATTACAGGACAATGTGTTCCATCTGGTGAGTGCTGTGAGTGAGTGGATCGTGGCCTTCAGCTTCATCTTCTTCTTCTTCACCTACATCCACGACTTTAAAGTGAGTTTTCAGTCACCGCTCTGTCATTGTGGTGGGAATGATTCTCCTTTTCTTCTCCTTTATTTGAGTTCTTTCTCTTTGTCTTGTTTCTTACAGAAGTTTACTCTGAAGCTGAGAACACAGTTTGTGGACTATTCCTGATGAAGCATTGATTTGAACCTTTTAATCGGAATATTTACAAAATAAAGTGTTGTTTTTTTCTACTTTTATCAAGCAAATGTATATGAGATTTTCTGAATGGTATGATGTAATTCTTTATACTGTATCCATTGCAACATAACCCCAGTCTTAACGGTTAACCACAAAACACATCCTGTGACCAGTTGTTGGGTTAATGAAAGAGTTAACCCATTGTTCATCATCTGGTGGGACAAAGGTCAGTATTGCGCAAGAAAATCACAAGATCAAGTTAATATAGAAAATACATTTCACGCATCACCAGTAAATGGATAAGAGGCTGTACGCACACTTACCTACTCCAAGGTTAATCGTTTGATATTACTATGTAAATATTGTTCTAGTTAGGTATTTTACTCAAGAAGAACTCTCGTTTCTTGGGGTATTGAGGCATATCTATGGTATACCATTGTAATAAATTAACTCAGAATACATACAGGGCTATGACGTATTTCTGTTCCAAACACAAAACCCAAACAGTGTTTAAATAAAATGACGACCACATATCTTTAGGCAAAATGTGTTATTTATTTTTCAGGCTAAACTGCATAAACACTACAGGCCATACTTGTGAACATTAGAAAAAGTTGAAGTTCAAGGTTAAGTTGAAGCATCAGCCAATTCAAATCTCTGACATAGTGGCAAGTGATCAAAGGCTACATATTAACTGTTCCCATTACATGCAGTAACTTTGCACATTTTGCACTATGCTAACCTCACCAGGTCTTCGTGATAATTACCTGTAGGACATTCCCTATCAGCTAATTCAAATCGTTGATGTAGTTGGACGTGTTCCAACACTTGTTCATGGAAGCGCACTTGACAGAAGTACAACAGCGCTTACTGATAATCAAAGAAACTACATCACAAGTGTTTGACTGACTGGTCAAATTGCTCTCTGTGTAGATTTGTGGCAAGGGTTCAAATCTCACTCTAGTTTTTGTCCGCTGTTGAAATGTAGCTATGCATTTACTGTGTTAGTGTGTTGAGAACAGATGTAGCCTACAGCTTGAAAAGGAAGATTGTTAATTAATTTAATAAGGAGATACCTCTTTCTTCAGCCTTGCAGACAAACATACTGCTATGGCCTAATAATCATAATACATAAGCTATATTACATGGACTATATTACATGGACTATATTACGTGGACTATATTAGGACCATATTACATGGACGTGTACACATATTACTATATTTTATATGTATTTTTATAATCATCTACTTTGTCACATATGTGTTATTTGATTGGAGGAAGAAGAACATAAAGTGTACAGTAGGATTGTATTAACAGTCTTAAATTAACGTAGGAAGACACTTGACTGTATCAGTGTCAGATTGTGATTTATTTATATTTGAAAAAGTCATCTAACTCTCTGGTTAGCATTTTATGTACTGTAGGAACTCAATAATATAGCTATAGCCTACATTCATTCACATCAGATAGTGTTCTCCTTATGCTATATAACCTATTAATGCATATGTAACCTTGTATGGTATACTTCAATCTGACAATGTTTGCGGTAGGCTATTTGTGAAAACTATGTATTCAATGTAAAAATGCAGACCGCCACATAGGCTACTGGCACTGCTACATACATAATCATCACTCATTTAGTATAGGCCAGTGGCGCAACTTTCACTGGGGACGGGGACAGGAGACATGTCTCCCCCACATTGTGAAATTGCATTTTTGTCCCCCCCAGTTTTGTAATTGGAATGTGATACAAAACGAGGCAACGGTGTGCTTTAGGACCATGCGGACGCCTCCGTGCGGGCGGCTAAGGTGTTTGGAGTGTTTATCCTAGTGGATAAGAAACTACTTATAATTATGTCCCCCTCCACTTCTAAAACCAAAGTTGCGCCCCTGGTATAGGCTATATTAGATACATATGTAGCAGTGGAGGCTCCTCAGAGAAGGACCATTTAAAAAGTTATAATTTTTAGATTAAACTATACTAGATATACAGTGCCTTGCGAAAGTATTCGGCCCCCTTGAACTTTGCGACCTTTTGACACATTTCAGGCTTCAAACATAAAGATATAAAACTGTATTTTTTTGTGAAGAATCAACAACAAGTGGGACACAATCATGAAGTGGAACGACATTTATTTGATATTTCAAACTTTTTTAACAATTCAAAAACTGAAAAATTGGGCGTGCAAAATTATTCAGCCCCTTTACTTTCAGTGCAGCAAACTCTCTCCAGAAGTTCAGTGAGGATCTCTGAATGATCCAATGTTGACCTAAATGACTAATGATGATAAATACAATCCACCTGTGTGTAATCAAGTCTCCGTATAAATGCACCTGCACTGTGATAGTCTCAGAGGTCCGTTAAAGGCGCAGAGAGCATCATGAAGAACAAGGAACACACCAGGCAGGTCCGAGATACTGTTGTGAAGAAGTTTAAAGCCGGATTTGGATACAAAAAGATTTCCCAAGCTTTAAACATCCCAAGGAGCACTGTGCAAGTGATAATATTGAAATGGAAGGAGTATCAGACCACTGCAAATCTACCAAGACCTGGCCGTCCCTCTAAACTTTCAGCTCATACAAGGAGAAGACTGATCAGAGATGCAGCCAAGAGGCCCATGATCACTCTGGATGAACTGCAGAGATCTACAGCTGAGGTGGGAGACTCTGTCCATAGGACAACAATCAGTCGTATATTGCACAAATCTGGCCTTTATGGAAGAGTGGCAAGAAGAAAGCCATTTCTTAAAGATATCCATAAAAAGTGTTGTTTAAAGTTTGCCACAAGCCACCTGGGAGACACACCAAACATGTGGAAGAAGGTGCTCTGGTCAGATGAAACCAAAATTGAACTTTTTGGCAACAATGCAAAACGTTATGTTTGGCGTAAAAGCAACACCCTGAACACAAACATGGTGGTGGCAGCATCATGGTTTGGGCCTGCTTTTCTTCAGCAGGATGGAGCCAAATACAGGACCATTCTGGAAGAAAACCTGATGGAGTCTGCAAAAGACCTGAGACTGGGACGGAGATTTGTCTTCCAACAAGACAATGATCCAAAACATAAAGCAAAATCTACAATGGAATGGTTCAAAAATAAACATATCCAGGTGTTAGAATGGCCAAGTCAAAGTCCAGACCTGAATCCAATCGAGAATCTGTGGAAAGAACTGAAAACTGCTGTTCACAAATGCTCTCCATCCAACCTCACTGAGCTGTTTTGCAAGGAGGAATGGGAAAAAAATTCAGTCTCTCGATGTGCAAAACTGATAGAGACATACCCCAAGCGACTTACAGCTGTAATCGCAGCAAAAGGTGGCGCTACAAAGTATTAACTTAAGGGGGCTGAATAATTTTGCACGCCCAATTTTTCAGTTTTTGATTTGTTAAAAAAGTTTGAAATATCCAATAAATGTCATTCCACTTCATGATTGTGTCCCACTTGTTGTTGATTCTTCACAAAAAAGACAGTTTTTTATCTTTATGTTTGAAGCCTGAAATGTGGCAAAAGGTCGCAAAGTTCAAGGGGGCCGAATACTTTCGCAAGGCACTGTAATCACGTCACCAAATAATTTATTAAAACACTCTATTTTGCCAAGGTCTACAGTATCCTCAACAGCACTCTGTAGGGTAGCACCATGGTGTAACCGGAGGACAGCTAGCTTCCGTCCTCCTCTGGGTATATTGACTTCAATACAAAACCTAGGGGGTTCATGGTTCTCCCTCCCTTCCATAGACTTACACATGAATTATGACAACTTCCGGAGGACGTCCTCCAACCTATCAGAGTTCTTGCAGCATGAACTGACATGTTGTCCACCCAATCGAAGGATCACATAATGAATCTAGTACTGAAAGCATAAGCTACAGCTAGCATTGCAATGCATAAAATGTGGTGCGTACTTGACTCAAAGAGAGAGAAAGACAATATTTGAACAGATTTTAACAAATGTATTTCTTCCAAAATGAAGGAGAAGCCAGAGAGAAATAGAGAAAGTGATTTCATTTTAAAAAAATGTTTAAGTTTCACTTACTTAGCTAGCAAATGCAGCTAGATAGTTTAACCTACTGAAACACCCCGCTCAAACAGCTAGCTGGCTATAACACTGGAACTTTTCCAAGGCAAGGTAAGCTTTTGATTTTCACAAATGTATTGCCACCAGGGCGCGCCTGGTGTAATTGCTTACTGACTGTACAATGTAACGTTACTGCATGATTGTAGCGGGTTTACTAAGGCATTAGTTATGCTTACTATGATGTTACTTAAACTAATATGGTGACAATCATTCCACCGATTTTGTTGAAAAATTATTCTTAAACGTAAGCAAATGGAACAAAACGGAGCAGTAATTTACCAACTAGCCTACTGCTAGCCTGGAGAGGTTGCAGTGATCCACTAAAGTGGTCTACCCCACGGTGTTAGAGGTCGGCTGGATTCGAATCTCATTCAGGGCTAGATCCTTTTTTATCTTTGATCTACTCCACTGATGGTCCTCAAGTGAAATATTGTACAATTAAGTACATTGAACAAAAATATAAACGCAACATGGAACATGGAACAATTTCAACAGTTCATATAAGGAAATCATTCAATTGAAATAAATTCATTAGGCCCTAATCTATGGATTTGACATAACTGGGCAGGGGCAAAGCCATGGGTGGACCTGGGAGGGCATAGGCCCACCCACTGGGGAGTCAGGCCCAGCCAATCAGAATAGTTTTTCCCCACATAAGGGCTTTATTAGAGACAGAAATACTCCTCAGTTTCATCAGATGTCCGGGTGGCTGGTCTCAGATGATCCCACAGGTGAAGAAGCCGGATGTGGAGGGCTGGTGTGGTTACTCGTGGTCTGTGGTTGTGAGGCCAAATTCTCTAAAACTATGTTAGAGGCTGATTATGGTAGAGAAATAAACATTCAATTATCTGGCAACAGATCTGGTGGACATTCCTGCAGTCAGCATGCCAACTGCACGCTCCCTCAAAACTTGAGACATCTGTGGCATTGTGTTGTGTGACAAAACTGCTCATTTTAGAGTGACCTTTTATTGTCCCCAGCACAAGGTGCACCTGTGAAATGATCATGCTGTTTAATCAGCTTCTTGATATGCCACACCTGTCAGGTGGATGAATTATCTTGGCAAAGGACAAAGTGCTCACTAACAGGGATGTAAACAAATTTGTGCCAAACATTTTAGAGAAATAAGCTTTTCGTGTGTATGGAAAATTACAGGGATCTTTTATTTCATCCCATGAAACATGGGACCGACACTTTACATGTTTGCCTTTATATTTTTGTTCAGTATAAGTTTGCCTATATTCATTGTAGTGACTAATATTTCTGTATAGAGTTCGCCAGTTTGTAGTCCTAAAAACCGCAAATTAATTACCTCTGTTTCGTTCAGTCATTCCTATGGGGAAAATTAATGGGGAAAGAATATGGTTGTGGGATAAACGCCCCAAAATAATAAAATAAATGTTCTATGAGATAATATCAGTCAGTTAACATGACCTTTATGATATATGAAGCCTTTCATGTTTTTTTTTTAGATAAATGCCTAGCGATTCACAAAAGGGGTGTTTGTTGAATCTCATAGAATAAAATCTCTCCTTTTACCACAGACCTTGTTTCCTATGTTTATCCAAAAACCCTAGAAAACCATGATTCCTTTTCACATAGACTTTGTCCAAAGAACCATGGTGGAGTTAGTGCCTACAAAAAGACGCCGTTACTATTGCTCTCTATTAGGCCTCTCCTAATAGTCTGTGTTTAGGTCTGACTAACTCCAAGAAGCTCCTTTCATATTATTAGTTTACTACATGTTGCCTTTTCTTCGATTCACAACAAAACTACAATTAGAGTAGGCCTAATAAATATTTGAAGTGTATGCTACACTAAAGTTCCATAAGGATAGGGTTAAGTTTAGGAGTTAGGTTAAATAGTTAAGGTTAGGGTAAGGGTTAGCTAAACGTGTTAAGATTAGGGTTAGGGCATGGTTAGCTAACATGCTAAGTGGTTGAAAAGTAGCTAAAGTTGTCCGTGATGAGATTTGAACTCGCAACCTTTGGGTTGCTAGACTGTTGCGTTATACACCTGACCAACCACCCTACTTTCAGTATTGCCTTAAGTAACCATATTATGCAACCATACGAAACATATAATACTAAATGGAGTGTCTCGGAGTCTAGGAAATGCTCTGAGACCAGGTTGAAAATGGTGTTGATATAAGCTAGCCCATGACAATGAAAATATCTCTATTGTTGACCTGAATGTATCTATAGGCTAGGCCTAGCATGTGTTACAGCATTGACAGGAAAGGAAGATAGCATGTGTTACAGAATTGACAGGAAATGAAGATCAGATTAAGGGCTCTAGTCAATCGCGTCCGCTTTAGCCGACATCCACATTTAGGCTGTTTTGGTGGTGTCTGAGGTAGAACTGCATTAGAGCTGTCAAATCCACAAGTGGCTCCCAGCATTATACCTACAGTGGACATCGCCATTGGTTGCACAGAGTCACGTTAACAGAAATCCCATGCAGCCTTGTTTAGGCTACAAATTCAAACACTGGAATGTGAGATGTAATTTACACCTCGATTAAGATAATGGAAATCCTCATTATTTAGTTGAATGTTTATACAATTTCAGCCTAATTATTTCTATATAGCCTACACTTTCTCGCTCTAACCTGTTAATGCCAGTTTACATCGCAACATATTTTATTAAGCAATAGGTCATCTTCACAGTCTGCAACAAAATGTCAAATGTCAAACCGCCATTGTCGCAACCCTTATTACCAGCCTGTTCAACCTCTCTTTCATATCGTCTGAGATCCCCAAGGATTGGAAAGCTGCCGCAGTCATCCCCCTCTTCAAAGGGGGAGACACCTTGGACCCAAACTGCTATAGACCTATATCCATCCTGCCCTGCCTATCTAAGGTCTTCGAAAGCCAAGTCAACAAACAGGTCACTGACCATCTCGAATCCCACCGTACCTTCTCCGCTGTGCAATCTGGTTTCCGAGCCGGTCACGGGTGCACCTCAGCCACACTCAAGGTACTAAATGATATCATAACCGCCATCGATAAAAGACAGTACTGTGCAGCCGTCTTCATCGACCTCGCCAAGGCTTTCGACTCTGTCAATCACCAAATTCTTATCGGCAGACTCAACAGCCTCGGTTTTTCGGATGACTGCCTTGCCTGGTTCACCAATTACTTTGCAGACAGAGTTCATTGTGTCAAATCAGAGGGCATGCTGTCCGGTCCTCTGGCAGTCTCTATGGGGGTGCCACAGGGTTCAATTCTCGGGCCGACTCTTTTCTCTGTATATATCAATGATGTTGCTCTTGCTGCGGGCGATTCCCTGATCCACCTCTACGCAGACGACACCATTCTATATACTTTCGGCCCGTCATTGGACACTGTGCTATCAAACCTCCAAACGAGCTTCAATGCCATACAGCACTCCTTCCGTGGCCTCCAACTGCTCTTAAACGCGAGTAAAACCAAATGCATGCTTTTCAACCGATCGCTGCCTGCACCCGCATGCCCGACTAGCATCACCACCCTGGATGGTTCCAACCTTGAATATGTGGACATCTATAAGTACCTAGGTGTCTGGCTAGACTGCAAACTCTCCTTCCAGACTCACATCAAACATCTCCAATCAAAAATCAAATCCAGAGTCGGCTTTCTATTCCGCAACAAAGCCTCCTTCACTCACGCTGCCAAGCTTACCCTAGTAAAACTGACTATCCTACCGATCCTCGATTCGACTGGAACGAATTGCAAAAATCGCTGAAGTTGGAGACTTTTATCTCCCTCACCAACTTCAAACATCAGCTATCCGAGCAGCTAACCGATCGCTGCAGTTGTACATAGTCTATAGGTAAATAGCTCACCCTTTTTCACCTACCTCATTCCCATACTGTTTTTATACTGTTTTTATTTATTTACTTTTCTGCTCTTTTGCACACCAATATCTCTACCTGTACATGCCCATCTGATCATTTATCACTCCAGTGTTAATCTGCAAAATTGTATTATTCGCCTACCTCCTCATGCCTTTTGCACACATTGTATATAGACTGCCCATTTTTTTCTACTGTGTTATTGACTTGCTAATTGTTTACTCCATGTGTAACTCTGTGTTGTCTGTTCACACTGCTATGCTTTATCTTGGCCAGGTCGCAGTTGCAAATGAGAACTTGTTCTCAACTAGCCTACCTGATTAAATAAAGGTGAAATAAATTAAATAAAAAAATCCACCTCAGTGGATTCCTGGAATAGCGGCGCCCTCTACTGGACACTTGGTGAACCTAGCCAGACTAGTCAATTACACCTGTTACAATGTAGGCTAGACAATGATTATAAAAAAACGCATATAAAACGTTCCAGTGATTACCTATACTACCAGTCAAAAGTTTGGACACACCTACTCATTCAAGGGATTTAATTTATTTTTACTATTTTCTACATTGTAGAATAATAGTGAAGACATCAGAACTATGAAATAACACATATGGAATCATGTAGTAACCAAAAAAGTATTAAACAAATCAAAATATATATTTTATATTTGAGATTCTTCAAAGTAGCCACCCTTTGCCTTGATGACAGCTTTGCACACTCTTGGCATTCCCTCAACCAGCTTCATGAGGTATTACCTTGAATGCATTTCAATTAACATGTGTGCCTTGTTAAAAGTTCATTTGTGGAATTTCTTTCCTTCTTAATGTGTTTGAGCCAATGAATTGTATTGTGACAAGGTAGGGTGGTATACAAAAGATGACCCTATTTGGTAAAAGACCAAGTCCATATTATGCTCAAATAAGCAAAGAGAAATGACAGTCCATCACTACTTTAAGAGATGAAGGTCAGTCTATCCGGATAATTTCAAGAACTTTGAAAGTTTCTTCAAGTGCAGTCGCAAAAAACATCAAGCGCCATAATGAAACTGGCTCTCATGAGGACTGCCACAGGAAGGAAGACCCACAGTTACCTCTGCTGCAGAGGATAAGTTCATTAGAGTTAACTGCACCTCGGGATTGCAGCCCAAATAATTGCTTCACAGAGTTCAAGTAACAGACATCTCAACATCAACTGTTCAGAGGAGACTGCATGAATCTGGTCTTCATGGTCAAATTGCTGCAAAGAAATCACTACTAAAGGACACCAATAAGAAGAAGAGACTTGCTTGGGCCAAAAAACACGAGCAATGGACATTAGACCGGTGGAAATCTGTCCTTTCGTCTAATGAGTCCAAATTTTAGATTTTTGGTTCCAACCGCCATGTCTTTGTGAGACACTGTCTGTGTTTTATTTAGAATTCTGGGCACACTTAACCAGCATGACTACCACAGCATTCTGCAGCGATACGCCATCCAATCTGGTTTGTGCTTAGTGGGACTATCATTTACTTCCAAGATGGCGTAACAGTCGGAAGTGTGTTTTGCCTTGTCCCATCCCGTGTAACTTTCGTTTTTTCCCCTCGTTTTTTTTATATATATATTTTAATCTCACTTTCCATCTACGGACTGAATATACTCTCCTGCAACCCGCCTCACCCAATGTGGTACGGATCGGTAGGAATCTCCGGATTCCTACCGCAAGCTCTGAACCTTTACACCAGATCATCGCAGCTAGCTAGCTGCGATTCGAGTGGCTACTCCTGACTAACGTCTCTGTCCTGAAGCAAGAACCAGTTAGCCTTGAGCTAGCCTCAAACTAGACCCATCTCCCGGCTAGCCGAAGAGGTCCACCAGCCAATTCTTGGGATACAATACCTCTTTTGCCAATTGGCCTGGACCATTTACTGCTGACACGGAGCCCCGCGGATCCATCACGACTGGTCTGCCGACGTAATCGTCCGAGGTAGTTTCAACAGGCTCTTCCATTGCGACGTCGCCGGAGGCCCATCTGCTAGCCCTGGCCCACTAGCTGTCTGAATCGCAGTGTCTCCAGCTCGCCTAGCGTAGTAGTGACTACTGAATCGGCTCCCTGACTCATCTATTGCTACTCATTGGACCCATTGTAGAATAATAGTGAAGACACTCGGCTACACATGCCTCTCCCTAATGTAAATATTCCTTGTCTATTGCTGTTTTGGTTAGTGATTATTGTCTTATTTCACTGTATAGCCTGCAGCCCTGCCCAATAGCCCTTTTGTTCCACCAACCACACATGCGGTGACCTCAGCTAGGTAAATGGTGCCCTAGAGACAAAACCTCTCTCATTGTCACTCAATGCCTAGGTTTACCTCCACTGTACTCTCATCCTACCATACCCTTGTCTGTACATTATGCCTTGAATCTATTCTTCCATGCCCAGAAATCTGCTCCTTTTGCTCTCTGTTCCAAATGCACTAGATGACCAGTTCTTATAGCCTTTAGCCGTACCCGTATCCTACTTCTCCTCTATTCCTCTGGTAATGTAGAAGTTAACCCAGGCCCTGCAGCCGCCAGCACCACTCTCATTCTCCGTAAAAGCCTTGGATTCCATCCCCAACTTTCCATCCCCAACTACAACATTTTCCGACAAGATAGAACTGCCAAAGGGGGCGGAGTTGCAATCTACTGCAGAGATAGCCTGCAGAGTTCTGTCATACTATCCAGGTCTGTGCCCAAACAATTCGAGCTTTTACTTTTAAAAACCCACCTTTCCAGAAACAAGTCTCTCACCGTTGCCACTTGCTATAAACCCCCCTCAGCCCCCAGCTGTGCCCTGGACACCATAGGTGAATTGATTGTCCCCCATCTATCTTCAGAGTTTGTACTGTTAGGTGACCTAAACTGGGATATGCTTAACACCCCGGCCTTCCTACAATCTAAACTAGATGCCCTCAATCTCATACAAATGATCAAGGATCCTACCAGGTACAACCCTAAATCCATAACCATGGGCACCCTCTTAGATATCATCCTGACCAACTTGCCCTTTAAATACACCTCTGCTGTCTTCAATCAGGATCTCAGTGATCACTGCCTCATTGCTTGCGTCCGTAATGGGTCCGCGGTCAAATGACCACCCCTCATCACTGTCAAACGCTCCCTAAAACACTTCTGCAAGCAGGCCTTTCTAATCGACCTGGCCACGGTTTCCTGGAAGGATATTGACCTTATCCCGTCAGTAGAGGATGCCTGGTTGCTCTTTAAAAGTGCTTTAAAAAAACATCCTGTGGCGTCCTGCATTAGCATCGAATAGCCCACGCAATTTGCAACTTTTAAGGGAAGTCAGGAACCAATATACAGTCAGGAAAGCTAAGGCTAGCTTTTTCAAAAATAAATGTGCATCCTGTAGCACTAATTCAAAAATGTTTTGGGACACTGTAAAGTCCATGGAGAATAAGAGCACCTCCTCCCAGCTGCCCACTGCACTGAGGCTAGGAAACACTGTCACCACCGATAAATCTACGATAATCGATAATTTCAATAAATATTTTTCTATGGCTGGCCATGCTTTTCACCTGGCTACCCCTACCCTGGCCAACAGCTCTGCACCCCCTGCAGCAACTTGCCTTATTTATTAAATAAGTAACTAAGTATAATATACAATGGTGTGTGTAATCAGTAGTGTAAGTGAGTGTTTTGCATGCATGAATGTGATAATGCAGGGTGTTGAAAGATGCCAAAGCAAACAACCAAAAAACCACCAAGAAACACAACAAAATCCATAAAGGTGTCTGCATGGAGAGAGTCTCCCCCATGAATGGGGAAGTGGTGTATTTATCCTGGGAGACACCGGGCCCAGGTGTTTCCAATGTAGCTGACGACCCTCCCAACTCCGCCCACCAGCATCCTAATAAGGAAACAAGAACAAAGAGAGAATACGGCAGACAGAGTGGGTGGGTCGTCACACTTAACTCACTTCACTTCTCTCTGAATTTGCCATTCAGTTTCAGTATGAATTGATTTTCTAAGTTAATGTCACGGATCCCTCCGGAACTTTCATCACGCACACCTGTTCCCTATTCCCACTGATAAGTATTTGTATATATGTGCCCTTTGATATCCATGGTCTTGTTGACCATACTGTTCCCATGTCCGATGGTGGTGTGAGTACCTATGCGTTAATGCAGCTGTTATGCTGCGTGCTCTATATATTGTGCATTACAGGTATCGTCCCGTGTTGGTCAACAAGGTTTACCCTCGGTCTTTTTGTTTGGGTCCAGCCCAGTGTTTTGTATACGTGTTTGTTTTGGGTGTATTAAAAAACCCTATTGTGTATTCCTGCACCTGTCTCCAAAATGCTTTATACCAGCGTGACAGTTAATTGAGTCTATCCTGGCTCGCTTTGTAGTGAAGAATAGTCCAGCACAACTAAAAAGACGCTCACAGGCGGCAGATGCAGGCAGGCTTGTGTTGAGTTTTTTGGGACAACTTCTTTATGTACAGAAACAAATGAAGTAAATCCATTTTGCCCGACGGACTAGTAAGATACCCATCCAGCTCCCCTGAACTTTCTGACCATTTCCCCTGTACCTTCTAATCCTCTTCATCAGATGAATGCTGCCTTAGATCCTCAGTCTCATCCTGTATGATTGTGTCAAGATGATTCTTCAGGCCAAACCTTTACATTGGAAACAACACAACGTTCACATATTCAGTGTTTCAGCAACACAATCATATTATTGACATTGCAATAGCTCTAACACAGACTTACACACTTGTTATTCTCAGATACTGAGATTGATTTGAGTCGTTCAAATACATTCAGACCTAACTAATTCTCTTATGTTGAGGTGAGTCAATGTCTGGCTGTACCCAAACATAGTTAAATAGTTATATGCAAAGGTTGTTGTCCAGCACCTGTTGTCTAGCACCTAATGCAACTTAAATAATGAAGGAAAAGAAAAACAATTAAAGAAAAGACTCAAAGACCAAAAGATATCATCATATGGACAATGGGGTTAAAACCTTTAGGAGTAAAGAAATCATACCGGCTATGATGACATCAGCTTGGTCAATCCAAAACATCTTGAAATTTGGCAGAAGCATTAAGCTGTGGCTACTCCATTTCTCCAGAGTGCTTTTGGAGACCGCTCTGAATGGCTCTGATAAGTGGGAGGCACATTTGGAAAGATGCTAACAGCCTTTGAAGTTTTGTTTTTAGTAAGAAGATCACTGGCAGCAGCCACCCCATATGCGTGTTGGTCTCAGACTGTAGACGAATGTAGATGAAAATGGACAAACTAAAGGGTGTGCAATATAGAAGGGTAGTCAGGGGACATTCTGAACCTTCTTTGAGTCCAGTAAGTGACATGACAAAGGAGCTATTGAAATGTGAAAGTTTACCATTTTAATGCAAAAACGTGTGAGATGAAAATGGACAATCTAAAGGGTATGAAATGTGTAAGCCCACGGAGTGGACATTCTGAACCTTGTTTGAAGTCAGTAGGTAATATGACCAAATTCAAAAATGTAAATAAATTATTTAAAATAGTGCGAGATGTAAATCGACCAAAAAAAAGTGTGTGCAATGTATGTCTATGCCATCAGGTTAGCTACAACCAGTTTTGAAAGTTTTAGGAGTAATGGTTAAAGAGCTATTGAAATTTGAAAAATGTGATTTATCACTGTTGATGGTCCATAACTGCTATTGGTGGACGTAAGGAAACTACAGGCGAATATCCAACCTGAAACTGTCTTTACCTCGGTTCAGCATCGTGGCTAACTTGGCCAGGTTGGCTTATGAGAAAAGCTTGTAGCTAGCCATTTTAGACCAATATTTTTAAAACCATGGTCTCTAAGCAAAAATTCACAAGTACGGCCCCCATGGGTTTTACAAGGTTTGAGACTGTGCCTTAAGCTTTAGTCACACTTCCCATGTTGAGAAAATGAAAGCAGAAATGCACGGTTAGACAGGCTGGGAGGTCACATCCTGTGACCAGCAATTAGAGAAGTTGTTGGGTTAATGAAAGCGTTAGCACATTTTTCATCATCCAGTTGGTACAAAGGTCAGTATCGTGCAAGAAAATCACAAAATCAAGTGGATATAGAAAATGGATTTGAATGAAAATGAATCACCAGTTTATAAGTCTACACACAAATTCTACAAATGTTAACAAATTAATAAAATGTAATATCTAAAATATAGTTGTGACAAAAGTATTCACCCCTTTTGTTTAGCCAATACTAAATTAGTTTAGGAGTAAAATGCTTCATAATAAATTACATAAATTACATGGACTCCTCTATGTGAAATAATATGGGTTGACATGATTTTTGAATGACTACTCCTTCCTCTGTCCCACATACATACATATGTAATGTCCCTCAATCAAGTATTGCATTTTAAGCACAGATTTAACTACAAAGACCAGGGAGCTTTTCATAAAGCCTTATAGGGAAACAAAGATTGGTGAATTGGGAAACAATAACAAATCAGACATTGAATATCTCTTTAAGCATAGTCATGTTAATAATAATAATAATAATGCTGTGGATGATGTAGCATACTAAACCACCCAGACACAACAAAGATATAGTTATCTTTTCTGAACCGAGCTGCAGGACAGAAATGAAGCTTGCTTAGGGATGTCACCATAAGGCCATTGGGGATTTTAAAACAGCTACAGAGTTCATTGGCTCTGAAGGGAGAAAACGGGATGGATCAACAACATTGTAGTGACTCAATAAATACCTAAACGACAGAGGGAAAATAAGAATATAAATATACAGAATATGCATCCTGTATGCAACAAGGCACTAAAGTAATACTGCAAAAAAAATATATACACTTTTAGGCCTTAATAAATCTTCTTATGGCTGAGATCCCGCTAACGGGATCGATATGACAACAGCCAGTGAAAGTGCAGGGCGCCAAAATCAAAACAATAGAAATCCCATAATTAAAATTCCTCAAACATATAGGTATTTCACACCATTTTAAATATACACTTCCACCACAGTGTCCAATTTCAAATAGGCTTTACGGCGAAAGCACCACAAACGATTATGTTAGGTCAGCACCTATTCACAGAAAAACACAGTAAGTTTTCCAGCCAAATGGAGGAGTCACAAAAATCAGAAATAGAGAGAATGAATCACTAACCTTTGATCTTCATCAGATGACACTCATCATGTTACACAATACATGTATGTTTTGTTCGATAAAGTTCCTATTTATATCAAAAAAATCTCAGTATACATTGGCGTGTTATGTTCAGTAGTTCCAAAACATCCGGTGATTTTGCAGAGCCACATTAATTTACAGAAATACTCATCATAAATGTTGATGAAAATACAAGTGTTATACATGGAACTTCAGATACACTTCTCCTTAATGTAACCGCTGTGTCAGATTTCAAAAAAGCTTTATGGAAAAAGCAAACCATGTAATAATCTGAGTATGGTGCTCAGAGACCAAAACAGCCAAACAGATATCCGCCATATTGTGCAGTCAACAGAAGTCAGAAATAACATTATAAATATTCACTTACCTTTGATGATCTTCATCAGAATGTATTCCCAGGAATCCCAGTTCTACAATAAATGTTTGTTTTGCTCCAAATAGCTCCTTTTTTTAGCGCGTTCAGTTCACAAATCAAAATTCATGAAGCGCGTTCACTAGGAGCAGACGAAAAGTCAAGAAGTTCCGTTACAGTCCGTAGAAACATGTGAAACGATGTATAGAATCAATCTTTAGGATGTTTTTAACATACATCTTCAATAATGTTCCAACCATAGAATTCCTTTGTCTGTAGAATTTCAATGAAACAGAGCTCGCTCTCACGTGAACGAGCGTCACGAGCTCATGGCGTTCTGGCAGACCTCTGACTCATTCGGCCAACCTTCACAGTAGAAGCATCAAACAAGGTTCTAAAGACTGTTGACATCTAGTGGAAGTCTTAGGAAGTGCAACATGACCAATATCCCACTGTATCTTCAATAGGGAAGGAGTTGAAAAACGACCAACCTCAGATTTCCCACTTCTTGATTGGATTTTTTCTCAGGTTTTTGCCTGCCATATGAGTTATGTTATACTCACAGACATCATTCAAACAGTTTTAGAAACTTCAGATTGTTTTCTATCCAAATATACTAATAATATGCATATATTAGCAACTGGGACTGAGTAGCAGGCAGTTTACTCTGGGCTCCTCTGGGCACCTTATTCATCCAAGCTACTCAATACTGCCCCCAGCCATAAGACGTTAATGCAAAGCTTTATCAGAAATGTCCAACACATCGAAATTGCACAGTTGCTAGTTCCGACTAGGAGGTGAACATGGCATAAACACAGGCAGAAATCCTAGATAACAAAAAAACTGCTTCAGTCTGCTTTACACTGGCAAGGAATTCACCTTTCAGCAGGACAAATCTATACTGGAGTTGCTTACCAGGAAGACAGTGAATGTTCGCGAGTGGCCAAATGACAGTTTTGACTTTAATCTGCTTGAAAATCTATGGCAAGATTTAAACTGCTGTTTAGTCACGATTCCCAACACCTTGACAGAGATTGAAGAATTTTGATAACAAGGGGCAAAAATGTCACAATGCAGGTTTGCAAAGCTCTTTAGAGACTTACTCAATAAGACACAGCTGTAATCGCTGCCAAATGTATTTCTAACATGTATTGACTCAGGGGGTGAATAGTTATCGAATATATATAATATAATAGATATAATAGAAATATAATATGAGTGTTTTAATTTTCATTAATTACGTTTATTTTTTGAAAAATGTCTCCCAATTTAACATTACAGAGTATGTTGTGTAGATCATTGAGAGAGAGAAAAAACGAACAATTCAATGAATTTCAATCCCACTGTGTAACGCAACAAAATGCGGAAAAAAAATACAAGCGGGTGAATATTTATGATACCCACTCTGGTATGCACGGCTGAGTGTTGTTTTCTGTCACATGCGGAAATGATCGGAAGAGTTTCTATGTCTTTATAAATTGCACTCAAGGTCGGTCTGTCTGTGTTGTAACTTTTCCTTATTGTTGACAATATGTTTTGGTTGATGGACATGAAGGGAATGTGCTTTTTACCAGTTTTCTTGGTCATCTGGTCATCCAGCACGTTTATTGTCTCCTACATAATTGCATTGTTCGAGCATGATTTGGGTTTCATCTTACCCTATATAAGGTAAGTAAGAATTTAGAACAAGAAAATTATAGGCTATTATTTATCAGTTGCCTAATAGTTTTATTTTCCACGAACTGCCTTTCTTTATCAAACCGTTAATAAGATTACACATGTAGTGGAGGGATAGGCCTGCGCCTTATCAATTACGTAGTACAATATACAAATCGTGCACAAAGTAGCCTATACAAACGCAAAGCAAGTGAAATATATTCACAGCCTAGTTTCAACAGAATCTCATTTGTCAGGCATCAAGAGCGCTCAGCTCTCAACTGGGTACCAGTACATGCTAATCAATGCAACAATGGGTATGCAACCCAAGTAGGCTGGTCGACTTCGATGTCTTGGTTGAATATTGACGATACGCAATTCAATCATCATGCTTTGTTTGAATAAACATGTCTAAAGGCTTCCCAAAACACCTTCCCAGTTAAACATTGACCGCAAGGATTGCATCACAATGATTTGTCTCAATCGGCTGGACATTTGTTAAGCAAACTCTGCCATCACATGTCGGTCATTGTACAGCAGCCTACTGCTAGTTTATAAAGTTTCTTGCTAGGTGCGCAATGAATTGGGG
The DNA here is from genome assembly GCF_023373465.1 of Oncorhynchus keta. Taxonomy (NCBI): domain Eukaryota; kingdom Metazoa; phylum Chordata; class Actinopteri; order Salmoniformes; family Salmonidae; genus Oncorhynchus; species Oncorhynchus keta. The sequence continues at coordinate 18,923,089 of NC_068453.1, forward strand.
GAACTCAGACCTCAAAAAGTTTCCTGATGTGGATTAACATTGTTGTGGACTTAGAACATCCCATTTGTTCTGTTTTTCTGTTAAATAGTGTGCTTTTGAGAGTGAAAACCTGAAAATCTGTAGGAAAATATATAGAAAACAGAATTGTTCCTTTCCTTCGCTGTGAGGGCCGTTTGGGAAATTTGGGGAAACATTACAGTATACCCACTTTTCCAGGCACCATAACACCACTGGTTACATACAATGTGATACAATTTCCCTTAATAATTACAGCTTTTGATGAGTGCTAATAAAAACATATTTCCATTACACACACTGATTTAAATAATAAAGAAATCAAATCAAATGTCATTTGTCACATGCTTCGTAAACAACAGATGGAGATTAACTGTATAAGTGAAACATGTATCACATTGTAGCCAGTGATGTAATGATGCCTAGAGAAATTGGTATACGGTGTATAGCCTCCACTACACCACCGACTGTAGCGACAAAAAATAAATCAGTTTGGTTTTCCCCAGTTCAGACCAATACTTGGCTGCCACCCACAGTCATTGGCTGCTACCCAGGTCCTAGCGCCTCGAACCCTAGAGGGCGTAGTTCTTCCTGATGTCGTATAACAAACAACTTCAAAGGAATAATAACACAATCTTGTGCCTGTTGGGCTACCCAGGTCCCAGCTGTGTAGCCAACTGCTAGAGGCCTGTGAACGACTTACTAGCCAGTGTGGTTCCTTACTTGACTTTTAAAGGGGACAAGCTCTTACACTAAAAAGGCATTGTCAACATGTTCACAATTTCACAGTATTATTCCAACCTCATAGTGTGGAAATATAAAGCACAGAAAAAAATCAAGTTTTGAACTGCACTGGGCCTTAAACATATCAACAGTTTTAAAATGCCCTCTAGACACTGCAGAATTACATCCATTAAACCTGAACTCTTCTTTTCTTTAGTGAAATTGGGGCTGAACCCCCAGAGAGTTGTATCTTTGGCTTGATGACGGTCATCACTGCATTTGCAGGTGAGCACAGAAAGACACTAAAACCATGAAAGGCCTTTTGTTTTTGTCTGAGCTTAAGCAACCTCATGGGTTTTTCCAGTTCAGCAACTATACCAAACGCTTTAGTAACACTTCACATTTTTTTGAAAATGAAAGTAGAAATGCATGGTAACAAAAGGCTGGGATCAATGGTATAATATCATTTTACTGAGTATGACATATAAGTTCCCTATGTTTTAAAGTGCAAATTAAATAAATACATAAATATTGCAGGTTTTACATTGCCCTACAGTAACCTGTGAGCGAATACTGTCTAAATGTGACATTTTAAAATAAAAACATTCACTCCATGTGACATACCAAATCCTCTACAGGTATGGCCACCATGTATACCAGATACAAGTTTGTGGAGAAGCTCAATGAGAAGGCGGGTGGTGTGCCCCCAGTACTGAACCAGGCTGCTTTCTGGATTGGAATGCTTTCTTGTTTGGGGATGTGTTTTGTCGCTACTTTCCAGGTAGGTTGTCGCCTCCTAAGTGAGAAGATGGAGTGTCATATTCAATACATGATCTCTCTGGTGTGTTCTTTTACCCCAGGAAAGAACAATTATTCAAGTTCATGATGCAGGTGCAATACTCTTCTTCGTTTCTGGTGTGTTGTACATCATCCTCCAGTCCATTATATCCTATAAGACCTTCCCCTATGGATGTTCCTTGGCCTTGTGTCGTGTGCGCACAGGAATGGCAACCATGGCCTTCCTGGCAGTCCCCCCCAGTATCCTTGAAAACAATAGTAATCCATTGTGTCTAAATTATTTTAATCATGAATGATCATTTGTTTTATCAAATAAAAGATCTCCTTCATTTTTCAACCAGCTATTATCTGTGCCTTACTGCATAGAACTGAAGACAAGGTACAGTATGAGCACATCTTTACCAAGAACACAACTCACACAAACAACAAAGATGGACAACATTCTGGATCCATATACAGTTGAAGTCGGAAGTTTACATACAATTAGGTTGGAGTCATTTAAACTCATTTTTCAACCACTCCAACCACACAACTAATTTGTCCAACAATTGTTTCCAGACAGATTATTTCACTTAACTGTATCACAATTCCAGTTTGTCAGACGTTTACATAGACTAAGTAGACTGCATTTAAACAGCTTGGAAAATTCCAGAAAATGATGGCATGGCTTTAGAAGCTTCTGATAGGCTAATTGACATCATTTGAGTCAATTGGAGGTGTACCTGTGGATTTATTTCAAGGCCGACCTTCAAACTCAGTGCCTCTTTCCTAGATGGGAAAATCAAAAGACCACAGAAGAAAAATGGTAGACCTCCACAAGTCTGGTTCATCCTTGGGTGCAATTTCCAAATGCCTGAAGGTACCACGTCCATCTGTACAAACAATAGTACGCAAGTATAAACACCATGGGACCACGCAGCCGTCATACCGCTCAGGAAGGAGATGCGTTCTGTCTCCTAGAGATGAACGTGCTTTGGTGCGAAAACTGCAAATCAATCCCAGAACAACAGCAAATGACCTTGTGTAGATGCTGGAGGAATTGGGTACAAAAGTATCTATATCCACAGTAAAACGAGTCCTATACGACATAACCTGAAAGGCCGGTCGCAAGGAAGAAGGCACTGCTCCAAAACCGCCATAAATAGCCAGACTACGGTTTGCAACTGCACATGGGGACAAAGATCATACTTTTTGAGGACAAAGATTTTACTTTTTGGAGAAATATCCTCTGGTCTGATGAAACAAAAATAGAACTGTTTGGCCATATTGACCATCATTATGTTTGGAGGAAAAAGGGGGAGAAGCACGGGGTGGCAGCATCATGTTGTGGGGGTGCTTTGCTGCAGGAGGGACTGGTGCACTTCACAAAAGAGATGGCATCATGAGGAGGACAATTATGTGGATATATTGAAGCAACATCTCAAGACATCAGTCAGGAAGCAACATCTTGGTCGCAGATGGGTCTTCCAAATGGACAATGTCCCCAAGCATACTTCCAAAGTTGTGGCAAAATGGCTTAAGGACAACAAAGTCAAGGTATTGAAGTGGCCATCACAAAGCCCTGACCTCAATCCCATAGAACATTTGTGGGCATAACTGAAAAAGTGTGTTCGAGCAAGGAGGCCTACAAACCTGACTCAAGTTACACCAGCTCTGTCAGGAGGAATGGGACAAAATTCACCCAAATTATTGTGGGAAGCTTGTGGAAGGCTACCCGAAATACTAATTGAGCGTATGTAAACGTCTGACCCACTGGGAATGTGCTGAAAGAAATAAAAGCTGAAATAAATAATTCTCTCTACTATTATTCTGACATTTCACATTCTTAAAATAAAGTGGTGATCCTAACTGACCTTAGACAGGGAATTTTTTACTAGGATTAAATGTCAGGAATTGTGAAAAACGGAGTTGAAATGTATTTGGCTAAGGCGTATGTAAACTTCTGACTTCAACTGTAGGCTTCATAGGCCAGATAAGCTATACGTGACAATATCAGTCTCTATCCGACCCTTCCTGTCATTACAGGACAATGTTTTCCATCTGGTGAGTGCTGTGAGTGAGTGGATCATGGTCTTCAGCTTCATCTTCTTCTTCTTCACCTACATCCATGACTTTAAAGTGAGTTTTCTGTCATTGTGGTGTGAATGATTGTCCTTTTCTTCTCCTTTATGAGTTATTCCTCTGTCTTGTATTTTTACAGAAGTTTACTCTGAAGCTGAGAACAGAGTTTGTTTCCTGACAAAGCAGAGATGTTCCATCGGGTTTAAGTCCGGGCTCTGGCTGGGCCACTCAAGGACATTGAGGCTTGTCCCGAAGCCACTCCTGCGTTGTCTTGTCTGTGTGCTTAGGGTCATTGTCCTGTTCGAAGGTGAACCTTCACCCCAGTCTGAGGTCCTGAGTGCTCTGGAGCAGGTTTTCATCTATGTATCTTTCCCTAGATCCTGACTAGTCTCCCAGTCCCTGCCACTGAAAAACATCCCCACAGCATGATGCTGCTACCACCATGCTTCATTGTATTTCTCAAAACGAGATTCTTGGCATTCAGCCCAAATAGTTCAATGTTTGTTTCTTCTGACCAGAGAATCTTGTTTCTCATTATCTGAGAGTCCTTTAGCTGCCTTTGGGCAAACTCCAAGCAGGCTGCATTTTTCTGAGGAGTGGCTTCTATCTGGCCACTCTACCATAAAGGCCTGATTTGTGGAGTGTTGCAGAAATGGTTGTCATTCTGGAAGGTTCTCCCATCTCCAAAGAGGAACTCTGGAGCACTGACAGAGTAACCATCAAGTTTTTGGTTACCTTCCTGACCAAGGCCCTTCTCCCCCGATTGCTCAGTTTGGCCAGCTCTTGGAAGAGTCTTGGTGGTTCCAAACGTCTTCCATTTAAGAATGATGGTGGCCACTGTTTTCTTGGGGACCTTCAATGCTGCAGAAATGTTTTGGTACCCTTCCCCAGGTCTGTGCTTCAACACAAACCTGTCTCAGAGCTCTACAGACAATTGCTTTGACCTCATGACTTGGTTTTTGCTCTGACATTCACTGTCAATTGTAGGACCTTATATAGACAGGTGTGTGCCTTTCCAAATCATATCCAATCAATTGAATTTACCAAAGGTGGACTCCAATCCAGTTCTAAAAACATCTCAAAGACGATCAATGGAAACAGGATCCACCTGAGCTCAACTTCAACTCTCATAACAAAGGATCTGACTACTTATTTAAGTAAGGTATTATTATTTTTTTAAGTGTTTTTGCTTTGTCATTATGGGGTATTATGTGTAGATTGATGAGGAAAAATATAAATTTTGGAATAAGGCTGTAACGTAACAAAATGTTGAAAAAAGGAAAGGATACTTTCCAAATGAACTGTATGAGATTATCTGAATGATTACTTGATTAATACTGTATCCATTGCAACATAACCTAAGTCTTAACAGTTAACCACAAAACACATCCTGTGAACAGCAATTCTAGAATTTGTTGGGTTAATGAAAGACTCATCCAGGTGGTAAAGGTCAGTAATTGAACAAGAAAATCACAAGATCAAGTTAAGAAAATGAATTTCACGCATCACTCGTTTATGGAGAGGCTGTATGTACATTTACCTACTCCAAGGTCAATTGTTTTATATTAGAATGTAAATATTTTTATAGTTAGGTATTTTCCTCAAGAAAAACTATTGTTTCTCAGGGTATTGAGGCATATCTATGGTATACCATTGTAATAAAGTAACTCAATACATATAGGGCTACTGTATGTGTGAAGTATTTCTATGTTCCCAACAACAACAAAAAAACTGTTTAAATAAAATTATGTCCACATATCTTTAGGTAAAATGTGGTCTTTATTTTTACAGCTAAACTGCATAAACACTCAGATCTCAATGCTGCTTGCCTTGCGCTTGTGAACAACGGGCTTTCCAATCTTCTAACACCTCTCCATCTACCCACTTTCTTAATCAATTGAAAAAAATCCATCATTGCAGTGTTCTACCCAGAGACAACTACAAACAATGTGAAGATGAATATCAATTGGATCTCTGAGCATTTGTTTGGATAAGAGATGTTGTATAAAACTCTTGACTTAAAGGCATAATGCAGAGGGAATCAAGGGCCTGAAAGCCTTGCTATAACATGGTTAGTCACACATGGTTAAATCTGGGATTAAGATGCACCATTTTAGAAGATTGAGGTGAATTCACATTAGGTACTACTGTTAATTTGGCCTTACACAGTACCATTTGTCCTTCACATTGTTCACTCCAGGAACATTTACATTTCAACAGCTTAATGTCTCAATTAAAAACGAATAATCGGCCAGAGAACAGTCCTCAACATTTCTGCTTGACATCCTTCATACAGCAGTTGCAGTATAAAATAGTACCCATCAAATGTTATCACAAACATTATTATGGACATGAGATACAACTTATCACCCTCACAAGTGTAACATGCAGACATCACTGTCAAAATAACAAAACAAATGTGACTAAAGCACAATTACATTTTTTTCATTTAGCAGACACTCTTATCCAGAGCGACTTACAGGAGCAATAAGTGCTTTGCTCCAAGGGCACAGACATATGTTTCACCTAGTTGGCTCTGGGATTCCAACCAGCAACATTCCGGTTACTGACCCAACGCCATTAACCGCTAGACTACCTGCCGCCCCACAATCTCTTTCAAAGGCATTGGAATGTTCACATGATACTGACATGGGGCAGAGGCATGTTTGCCCAGTGCAATCTTAAGAAAATAATGGTCAATTACTAATCGACTATCTGGTTAGTACTTTCCATGGTTGTCATGCCATCGGTTTTACTGCTAAACTATGTAAATAAAGACACACCATGTCCAATCAAATGTTTCAGGAGAAGAAATGGAAACAAAAATATAACATTCATAAGATCAGTGGCTGACCTGGACATAGACATTATCAGCTCTTTCTCGTTGACATTCACTCAATCTACAATGCGATTTCAGCTACTTAACAATCTGCCTGTTTTTGTAAGTCCCATGCATCCCTGCAGATCCCTTCCACAGAAGTGGGACTTTCTGTCTGGTAGCACTGTAGTTCTGCCTGTCAAGCACACACTGGCATCTCGCCCTTCTGTGCCCCTGCAGCAGCACAGTGGAAAAGGCCCGGAGCACAGATGACAGGGAAGGAAGTTCCCTATAGGCAGCAGATCAATCGCTGAAAGATGACTCACTGCCATCGTCACTGTCATCATCGTGATCCAGTGTTTTCTTTTTGACGGCATCAGGCACAGGTGCATCTGGTGTGCTGCAAACAGAAACATGTAGCAATCACCATTGTTACTTAAAATAAATGTAGAACCACCATTTTATGAAATTCAGATGTGGGTATGAAACTAAACGTATTGGATTACGAGGTATGAGAATACAGATATTACAAAGATGTAATGTAAGCACACTCACTCAAGCAGGTTGGGATCCAAACCTTCCTGGACCATTTTATTCTTTATCGCCATAACTGGAACACCCTGTTTTTGAATAGTTTTCTACATTACTGATTTCATTGAACAGATTTCACATTTCTACAGAATATGACAATGTATAGAGAGACCTACCACTTGCACCATCTTGAGATATCTGGCATAGCGTGGGTCCTTGGCCACAGTCATCCAACTGTCTCCTGCTGCCTCTGCTGCTCTTGGTTCTGTTATGTTTGGAGAAGCCTACAATAGAGTCAATACTGCAATTCAGTATTTCCATAGTGCACAAATACACCAAGTCTTTAAGTTATTGTTGCATCAAAATGGATATGTTGAAATCCCAGGAGGTTGGTGGCACCTTAATTGGGGAGGACGAGCTCGTGGTAATAGCTGGAGCGGAATCAGTGGAATGGTATCAAATACATCAAACATGGTTTCTAAGTGAATTGATGCCGTTAAATTTAATGGCATCTAAGTCTGGTCTATGGCTGGGCCACTCAAGCACTTTGACTGTATGCTTTGGGTCATTGCCCTATTGGAACGTAAATCGTTGCCCCAGTCTAAGGTAGTTTGCAGGTTCTCATCAAGGATTTGCCTGTATTTGGCTCCATTCATTGTTCCCTCTACCCTAACCAGTCTCCCTGCCACTGAAAAGCATCCCCATAGCATGATGCTGCCACCACCATGCTTCACAGTAGGGATGGTGTTAGACGGGTGATGAGCTGTGCCAGGTTCTCTCCCGGCATAGCGCTTTGCATTCAGGCCAAAGAGTTATATTTTTGTCTCAGATCACATCATCTTTTGTCTTATGAGCTCAGTCTTTCATGTGCCTTTTTGCAAACTCCAGGCGTGCAGTCATGTGCCTTTTTCTCAGGAGTGGCTTCCGTCTGGTCCCTCTCCCAAAAAGCCCAGATTGGTGAAGTGCTTTAGAGACTGTTGTCCTTCTGACAAGTTCTCCCATCTCAGCCAAGGAACTATGTAGTTCTGTCAGAGTGGTCATTTGGGTCTTGTGACCTCCCTGGCAGAGTCTGGGTAGTTCCATATTTTTTCAATTTCCCAATTTTGGAGACCACTGTACTCTTGAAAACTTTCAACACTAGTTTATACCCTTCCCCAGATATATGCCTCATCACAATTATATCTTGGAGATATATGGACTTCATGGTATAGTTCCTGCTCTGACATGCACTGTCAAATGTTGGACCTTATATAGACAGGCGTTTCTTTATAAATCATGTCCAAACAATTGAATTGGCCACAGTTGTAGTGACATCTCAAGGATTGGATGCACCTGAGCTCAATTTGGAGTGTCATAGCAAAAGGGTGAGAATACTTATGTAAATGAGACATTTCTATATTTAATTTCCAATAAATTAGCAAACATTTCTAAAAACATGTTTTCACTTTGTCATTATGGGGTATTGTGTATAGATGCAGAATAAAAAAATATTTAATCAATTTTAAAATCAAGGGAATGAGTACTTTCTGAAGGCACTGTGTGTGTGTGTGTGTGTGTGTGTGTGTGGGGGAAGGGGGGCATTACCTCAGGAGGTGGCAATGGCACAGCCACAGCTGTAGGGGTCTCTGGTTGACTTGGGACCACAACTGCGACTGGACCATTAACCTCTGTAGCTTGCCGCTGACCAACACCCTCCACCCTGACATCCTCCAAACCAGGAATAGAGGAGAGCTACATAGAACAAAATCAGGACGCACTGACATTATCATATTGGTATGCCCAGAGCAGCAAAGCACATAACAGTAGAACAACATCAAAGACAATAGTAAAGTCTTAGTATTGTATACAAAACACATACAGAAGCTGGGTTACCTACCTTTGCCTCCAAAATGCTGAGGGTAGTTTCAATCTGCTGTATCCGAAGAGATATGCATGCAAGTTTCTCTTCGCAAACTGTCGAAAAACGATTGAGAAAGCGGACAGTGTGCACTATGAACTGGTTGAGATAGGCAACGACTCTCCTCTGTTGTATGGCTGGGACCTGTGACCATATAATTCAGTATCATGGGAAAAATACAATGTTTATTTACTTACAGAGTTGGGGAGTTCAAAAACATTAACTACACATACTCGTTAGATACAACATTTACTTGATTACATTATTTGGCTGAGAGTCATTCAGCTTGTTTACATAACAAGCTGACGCTATCATGGCTAATTTAGCTACAGTAGCCACCAAGATAACTTCGGCTACGGAAAACACTCACCTTGGTCAGATCTATTCCTGATCCCACAATCGGTAAACCGTCCTCGTCCATGTTTTTATCGTTCTGGCAAACTATCGATTAACTCGCTATTACCTTGTTTAATAGTAATATCTTACTGAAAATCTGCAAAAGCGAGATCGACATTTTATTACGCCTCATGTGACTTCACTGTGACCCAAGTCTGACGTCACTATTCTTCTGCTCTTCCGGGTATATCAGCCAATGAGGTGCTTAGTTTTCTACTTCTTTATTGGAAATCCAAATGAACCCAAGTCTGAAGGTGCATACCTCCATCTCCTGAACTGGAGGGTTAACAGTTCATTGCCACAAATGTAGTGTGTTCAATGCACCACAAGGAGGGAGTACAGTATAATGGTTAATACATGTGCAGTGTCTCAAAACAAGCCACAATTCTGTTGATCCAGGCAAGGAGGACTTAGTTACTGTGTAATATGGTTTGCAGAGATGATGAGTTAATGGATAAAGCCATCAACACAAATTATTTGGCAACTTAATTTTGATGATGCCTCAGATGCTATCGTCTTTTAGAGACAACCCATAATGTAAGTGCACGCACGTGTGTTGCATTGGATCATGCCTGATTAGTTGTGAACTATTACTACATAGGAGCGCAGCAGAACCAATGGAAAACAAAACACAGGAAACCAAACATGCTGTTGACCTCAATCTGAACTCTACAAGGATTCCGTTTGATTTGAAATGGAACCCTTTAACCTGACCCAAGAGCAAACTGAAGCCATAGTCCATGCCCAGCATTGCCCACCTGATCATAAAACAAATCTGAAAGCCCAGTCCATGCCAATTAAACCTAGTTCAACAGGCAGGAACAGTCTCTACCCAGTTTTTAAAAAATTGTTATGAAGAACTCAACAAAAAAATCTAAACTGACCTCCTGAGTCAGAACCTATCCAGAGAGTGTTGGGAGCAGATCACTTTTTAAACCAGCAGCATATTGATTTATACGGGACTGTAATTGCTTCAGTGTGTCCTGGATGACTCCCCCATAATTGAGGCCTGGCAGAGCCTCTTCCCTGGACATACTCTGAGCCAGGCAGCGGGCAGAGGAGTACCGCAACCCCCCACACACACACACACCCTCCGCCATGCAGTGAGCAGTGGATGGTTACCCCCTTACCCCCAAGCCACTCTATCATACCGTGAGGAGTGAACTGCTTCCTGTGCTTGGCCCTCCTATGTTGAACATAATAAACAGCTCCCTATCCACCAGATGTGTACCAAACTCACTAAAAGTGGCAGTAATAAAGCCTCTGGTGAAAAAGACAAACCAGAAAATATAAAAAAACTATCGGCCTATATTGAATCTCCCATTCCACTCAAAAATGGTAGAAAAATCTGTAGCTCAGCAACTCACTGCCTTCCTGAAGACAATGTATAAAACGCTTCAGTCTGGTTTTAGACCCCATCATAGCACTGAGACTGCACTCGTGAAGGTGGTAAATAACCTTTTAATGGCGTCAGACCAAGGCTCTGCATCTGTCCTTGTGCTCCTAGACCTTAGTGCTGCTTTTGACACCATTGATCATGACATTCTTTTGTAGAGATTGGAAACCCAAATTGGTCTACACAGACAAGTTCTGGCCTGGTTTAGTGGTCCTTCTGTAGCTCAGTTGGTAGAGCATGGCGCTTGTAACGCCAGAGTAGTGGGTTCGATTCCCGGGACCACCCATACGTAGAATGTATGCACACATGATTGTAAGTCGCTTTGGATAAAAGCGTCTGCTAAATGGCATATATTATTATTATTATTATCTTATCTGTCGGAAAGATATCAGTTTGTCTCTGTGGATGGCTTGTCCTCTGACAAAGTAACTGTAAGTTTCGGTGTTCCTAAAGGTTCTGTTTTAGGACCACTATAGTTTACACTATATATTTTACCTCTTGGTGATGTTATTCGGAAACATAATGTTAACTTTCACTGCTATGCGGACGATACACAGCTGTACATTTTGATGAAACATGGTTAAGCACCAAAATTGCCATCTCTGGAAGCCTGTGTTTCAGACATAAGGAAGTGGATGGAGGCAAATGTTTTACTTTTAAACTCAGACAAAACAGAGATGCTAGTTCTAGGTCCCAAGAAACAAAGAGGTCTTCTGTTGGATCTGACAATTTATTTTGATGGTTGTACAGTCGTCTCAAATAAAACTGTGAAGGACCTCGGTGTTACTCTGGACCCTGATCTCTCTTTTGATGAACACATCAAGGCAATTTCAAGGACAGCTTTTTTCCATCTTCGTGACATTGCAAAAATCTGAAAACGTTCTGTCCAAAAATGATGCAGACAAGTTAATCCATGCTTTTGTCACTTCTAGATTAGACTACTGCAATGCTCTACTTTCCAGCTACCCGGATAAAGCACTAAATAAACTTCAGTTAGTGCTAAACATGACTGCTAGAATCTTGACTAGAACCAAAAAATGATCATATTATTCCAGTGCTAGCCTCTCCACACTGGCTTCCTGTATAGGCTAGGGCTGATTTCAAGGTTTAACTACTAACCTACAAAGCCTTACACGGGCTTGCTCCTACCTATCTCTCAGACGTACGCTACGGTCAGAAGACGCAGGCCTCCTTATTGTCCCTAGAATTTCTAAGCAAACAGCTGGAGACAGGGCTTTCTCCTATAGAGCTCCATTTGTATGGAATGGTCTGCCTATCCATGTGAGCGACACAGACTCGGTCTCAACCTTTAAGTCTTTACTGAAGACTCATCTCTTCAGTAGGTCCTATGATTGAGTGTAGTCCGGCCCAGGGGTGTGAAGGTGAACGGAAAAGCATTGGAGCAACGAACCACCCTTGCTGTCGCTGCCTAGCTGGTTCCCCTCTCTCCACCAGGATTCTCTGCCTCTAACCCTATTATGGGGACTGAGTCACTGGCTTACTGGTACTGTTCCATCCCGTCCCTAGGATGGGTGCATCACTTGAGTGGGTTGAGTCACTGACGTGATCTTCCTGTCTGGTGGTTCGTGCCACGGGGGAGATCTTTGTGGGCTATACTCAGCCTTGTCTCAGGGTAGTAAGTTGGTGGTTTGAAGATATCCCTCTCGTGGTGTGGGGGCTGTGCTTTGGCAAAGTGGGTGGGGTTATATCCTGCCTGGTTGGCCCTGTCCGGGGGTATTGTCGGACGGGGCCACAGTGTCTCCCGACCCCTCCTGTCTCAGCCTCCAGTATTTATGCTATCCGGTGTCCTGTGGGATTGGGGCTAGGGTCAGTCTGTTATTTCTGGAGTATTTCTCCTGTCTTATCTGGTGTCCTGTGGGAATGTAAGTGTGCTTCCTCTAATTCTCTCTCCCTCTGGGACCATGCCTCAGGACTACCTGGCCTGATGACTCCTTGCTGTCCCCAGTCCACCTGGTTGTGCTGCTGCTCCAGCTTCAACTGTTCTGCCTGCGGCTATGGAACCCTGAACTGTTCACCGGGCGTGCTACCTTGTCCCGGACCTGCTGTTTTCGACTCTCTCTCTCTACCGCACCTGCTGTCTATAACTCTGAATGCTCGGCTATGAAAAGCCAACTGACATTTACTCCTGAGGTGCTGACCTGTTCCATCCTCTACAACCACTGTGATTGTTATTGTTATTTGACCCTGCTGGTCATTTATGAACGTTTGAACATCTTGGCCATGTACTGTTATATTCTCAACCCAGCACAGCCAGAAGAGGACTGGCCACCCCTCAGAGCCTGGTTCCTCTCTAGGTTTCTTCCTAGGTTCCTGCCTTTCTAGGGAGTTTTTCCTAGCCACCGTGCTTCTACATCTGCATTGCTTGCTGTTTGGGGTTTTAGGCTGGGTTTCTGTATAGCACTTTGTGACATCGGCTGATGTAAAAAGGGCGTTGGAAATACATTTGATTGAGAGCTTCCCATACATGTTTCACACAAACACGTTAACTCTGCTGACAGGGCTTTCTGCAGGAGGGAATACTTCTCTATAGGGATACTTACAGAATGAACAGGTTTCTTACTTAAAGGGGGTCCTCTGAGAGTGGGGGGGTCCTCTGAGAGTGTAGTGTGGTGGGGCATAGACAGCTATGTTTTTCAGGCTTTTTCCTACATCAAGTGCACTCGTTGAACTATCTGGCAACTTGTGCATACTTGAATTGTATTGTTATGATTGCATCACCCAGGATTTGCAGTGTTCACTGTTTTGACAGAATCCTGTGTCTGTAAGCACGTTGACACTGATAGGATGAATAGTGTCAGAGGGACTTTCCTATGTGTCGTAAAAGAGAGAGTTTTGGCATTTTGACAGTGACTTAATAATGACAGCATTATTAAACATTGATAATAAATACATGGCTCTTAATAATAGAACTGCAATCCTGCAAGTTGAGGAATAGCTTTCTCCTGTATCACCATTTCCAGAGATATTGACCTGATACCCTGGTAGCTGGGTATTATTTGCTTTGTTAACATGATTTCTGAATGTCTTCTGAGTAGGGTTTCATAATTCCAGGAACTTTCAATAAATTCCTTGGTGTTTCCAGAAATCCTGGTTGGAGGATTGCGGACTTCCTGCTTATTCCCTCCTCCAACCAGAATTTTCGGAAAACCAGGGAATTTATTGAAAGTTCGTGGAATTTTGCAACCCTCCTTCTGAGAACACGAGGCTATTTCTGAAAACATTATCTTAGTAGAATCCAGCATGTTCATCAATCTGACATGGATAGTTAAACTATCATAGAACAGTATTTAAATTGGGATTTGATCATCAACAGGCGCCATGGAATTTCCTGCCCACTTCACCGAAACATTTGTGACCCCTACATGTTGCTGCGGCAACGGCAAGTATCAAAACAAGCACCCCTCTCGCTCTGCTGCTCCATGACGCACCTTCATTTCTTCCATATGAACAGACATGGTATGGCACCGAAATATGATTTTGATACCCCATGCACACGCATCAGCACCACACCCCTCTTTTTCATTTAAACCCACTTCACATCACTGAGTAGATTAAATACGGAGTAAAAAATAACATAATTACCCCCTCTCTCACACAATGAATAGCTTAGTTTGCTTAGTTCATATGAAGATGTTTGGGTTTAAATCACTGATCAGGAAAGTACAGCCTAACTCACAAGAGCCATCTCAAACTAATCAAGAGGGAATGGTTCACCCCAATTAAGATCAATGCTATGAAGGAGAAGAATGAAACAGGGTTGAGAGCACAGATTCTAACTGCTCTCTCAGCCCCTGTGTGTCCTCATGTGAACTTGAAATGCTTATCTTTCTCATATACTCATCTGTATGCTGGACCATTGTCTTTACCTCTAGCCTGGCTGTTTTGCAGGTCAGTCCAGACAGAGGATGCTGTCAACACCTCTTCCCTGTCCAGAATCCCTGTGAGTGAAAACAAGCCTTTTCCTGGTCAATGAGTTCAGGGGGGCGGAAGAGAGAGAGAAAGAGAGAGAGAGAAAGATAAAGAGAGGAGAGAGAGAGAGACAGAGAGAGAGAGAGAGAGAGAGACAGGGGGAGAGCGAGAGAGAGAGAGAGAAGGGCAGACAGAAAGAAAGGGAGAATAAGAGAGACAGAGAGAGAGAGAGAGAGAGAGAGAGAGAGAGAGAGAGAGAGAGAGAGAGAGAGAGAGAGAGAGAGAGAGAGCTGGCAGAGGTACAACCCTGAGTGCTGCATATTAGAGTGGGCAGGAGAAGGAAAGAAAGGGCAGTCTACTACTGCATTGGGGGATAACCAGACAACAACAGGCCATCATTATAGCCATACCCCAGCAGTAATGATAATAGTCATATTTGTCACTATTCATGGCAGTGAGACTTATAATCACCTGGTTGCCAAATTAGATTAGTTTTTCATTAGAAAACACTGATTAATAGCAAGGTTTGTGTAAGTTTCTTGGAACCAGAGGAGTTTTATTTTGCATGCCCTGATTTGACAAGGTCAGCTCAAGCAGCCTTGTCTTTAATCAGGGGTGCATCATTGTTTACTATTATATGGTTACTCGTTACCATGATGCAATACACAGCAGGGAGTGAAAATGTGTATGGTACATTGTGCTTCTGTTTTGTGCCATCCAGCATGTTGGATGATAATGCCTCAATGTTCTGAACTGAAGAGAGAGACACTGAATTAAAGGTTATGACAATGCACCCAATCTGCTGGAGCTGTAGCTAAGCCAGGGGCAGGGAGGACATTTGGAGGCAGTAGGCTTTGGGGTGGATAGGATGTTGGGCTTGATCATAGTTATCGAGGCATCTTGAAACCTTTTATATTCCCTGCTGGGCTCATCCACTTAACACTGGTAATATTGTTATGCATAACATATTGCATTGGGTGAAAACTGTATATGAATGTAGTCACTATCTGCCCATGTTAGGTTTAAATAGGTAAATTGAATGTCCTCATACACCCTGTGACGTCTTTGAATGTGCTTGCATGTTATGACCCACTTTGGTGGCATTATAAGGTGTCATCTTTGCCTGTTTGTGTCCACGCACTGCCCTCTCTGGATACGTTCTTGTTTATGTGATGCGCTGACACTGTCTGAGCTAACTGGAGCTGTGCTGCTGATCTCCTGCTTTATGATTGGGTCAGCACTGATCTCCTGTTTAGTGATTGGATCAGTGCTGATCTCTTATCTCTGCTGGTGAAATCAACCCTCTTTAAGCCCTGGGACAATTAGGCAGTGGTCTTTCAAAACTTTGCCCTTTATTGGAAAAAAGAGGATTGTCCTATTCAAGGGCATACATATTTGCCATGGAAAGAGTGCTGTTGTCAACAGATACTGAGACACATGTCAACTCAAGGGGAGAGCAAGGTGCAGATTCACAGATTGGGAAAAGGCCCACATTTGGGCTGTCAAGTGGCAATGCAGTGTTCAGTGACAAACACTGAGTGGTCATAATATTTGCATTGTAAAATTAGATGTATTGCCATGGTGTTCGCAGATAGACCTAACAAGAGGATATTTAAAACTACATGTATAAAAAAACATGAATAATCAGGTGGTTAGATGTGGGATTTTAATCCTGATGACTTGAGGTAAGGGGTGATATTCACATATATGAATATAAACATATATGAATTGTATGAAAAAAGAGACCAATGTCCAGGCTATCCTGCTGACTGTGTGTGCACTGTACATAAACACTCAAATATTCTAGTTTATGAAAATATTTAAATCATGATGATGAATAAGCCCACTAAATCAAACGTTGGAGATAGATATGTATGCAATAGATGATGAATACGCAGACACATAGCCTACATGTGGCACATAAATTACGCACGAGCTTCGTGGACAATAATTATATTATTCCAATGCCTATAACAACTCATCATTGAGATTTCTACACGTAACAAGCTTTGAGAAGAGCGGGTGGTATGGGTCCAAGCCTTAAAGAGATCAAAATTCAATCCCATTCTAAGAAAAGTATAAATGATGACGTTATTTGAATATGTGCCCAAAATCCTTAATGAATAATTTAGGATGAGGAGAAGGCAAATGCTGCCCCAGCTGTTTCCTGTTGAAAATGTCTGTGTAATGTAGATACATGTGAGGGATTTTCTCTCTAAATCCGTCTCCAGTTCGCTAAATCTCACTTCTCCAAAACGAGCCTGCGCAATGGAACAAAGTCGGAATATTGAGATGTGACATTGCCTGCATCTTATCCACTTTCTCACTGTTTTTAATGACTTCAAACAAGTTCATTTTTGCTGGGCTTTGTCGTGCGGAGACCCGTGGGGATGTCTAGCGGTCATTTCTTCCAGTGGCATTTATGTGATGTCTTCAAGGTAACTTTAAATAATTTCCTTTGACACCAGATTGTTACCTTACTTACAATTTGTGTTGTTGTTATTGCAAGAACCAACCTGATTTATTTGCAGTATCAAAGCAAAAATGAATAAAGACCCATGTTTGATTATAGCAGATTATTTTAGTTCAGGGATTTAATGTACACATCGGTTTTATTATAGACTATTTCAAAATGTCTATCAGAACATGTCAGCAGGTAGATTTGCGTGCATTTTCTGTAAAAGCACGTTTGACTGTTTCCACATAGACATTATATGTAGCCTAGCTTTAACATTTACTTTCATTGACTTTACGCAAATAAGGTTATTAGGCATGTCTGCGTGCATGAGTTAACACACTCGCGTGGATGTTTCAATGCGTTTCCAGCATGAGTTTCGACACGTTTGCGCAGTGCGCGCTGACCGGTGCCGTTTCCATGAATATAAACCACTAATGCTGCTGCATTAGTTACTGAACTTTCAAAGTAATTTCTGCTGACTCCGCATTTGGGTACCACATTGGATTGTAGGAAAACAAACAATAAGGAAGGGTTTAAGGCGTCTAAGAAGGTGCCATTTGGGCAAGATAACTATGTGGTAGCGGTTGTGATGTATATGAAACCTGTATATATTCTCTTTATTATGTAAATTTGTCCCGGTATGCTTCATCTGCTGGGTTTGGCGCGTGAACCGTTTTCCATCTCATGTTTGGATAGGCAAGATCCTTGGCTCTGTGGCTCCTGTCCCGAACGATCGTTTTTGGAGCTGAGGATGAGAGAAAGCAAGGGCATCATTACATTATCTTAAAACTAAGCCTACTTAAAGAAGACTGTTTGGAAACAAACGAAAATGAAATAGCCTAAAGGCAAGACAATGATGTGTATGAGCTTCGAACCGGGAAAGCACCCTCTCAGGAAGCGGCTCGGGCAGTCACCGCTCCATACATCCTAATATGTTTGTAAGAATTAATAAACGTCAAGGACCATACGTGCGTAAATCGTGACCAAAACTCATAGACTGGTATTATTGTATGCTCTTTTATTATAATGGTGTGATTGTGTTGGACGTCACGGTTCCATAGACACCTGTTCCTTCACTTATTGTGAACCTATTAGAAAACCTAGCTATATATTTCGCAAATCTATAGTAAAAATCGATAATGACGAAGATGTTGAAATCACTGCCACCAAGTCATACTGACACTGGTGAAATACGATATGGGCGGTGAGACTGACGATATTCTCTGCCTGCCATGCCCTACTAACTGTGCCCTTCTCCCCATTGAACGCAGAGTGCGATGTGCTGTGTCTCCTGTACCCACACCCTCTCACTGCTGCTGTGCGTCCTAACCCTGACTTCGGCGGCAACAGGGGCGGGGCCCGAGACCCTGTGTGGGGCGGAGCTGGTGGACACGCTGCAGTTTGTGTGTGGAGAGAGAGGCTTTTATTTCAGTAAGTGCACCTTTTATTTATTTATAAAGGATTGCTGCTGCTCCATTCTCCCAAAGCGCTAATGCCGCAACCTCATAAATGAAACAGTATCAGATCTCTCTCATCTGGCCTTCCCTTTCTAATAACCATTCCCTCTGTCTTTTTCCTCACTCCTATGAAACATTTCAGCTGTAGACTTATCAGATTTGAAATAGTTGATGCTTATATGTATATTTTGTCTCTGTCCATGACTGTGATGGACTCCTGACTTAGACTAATGGAATATACAGAATCACACAATGCAATGCCCTTGAAGCAGGAGTGAAGTGAGGTTCTGGGGGTTGCTGAGAGGTAAATGAAGTGTAGAATGATGTTAAACAGCTATATGTATATTATGCTCATTCAGATGGCTGCTGGGTCTATGGGGATGGGGTTTTAAGTGGAATTGAGGCTGACTATCTGTAAGGAGGAGGGAGAGACATAAATGTTGCAGTGAACTCTTTTTCCACCAGAAATGGGGAAAGCTACCCAAAGAAAACCATCTGCTAAGAATCCAGGACTTAAATCTCCTATTTTCCATTGGAGGCACAAAGGCCAGAACAAGATGCAATATATGGCAGTGCTGAGCTGTGTCAAGGTGTTGCGTTCTCCCTCTCATCAGTAGCCAGTGTTCCTATGACATGGACCCTGATCCTTCCCTCAGGGGACTACTTCTTCCCATTAGAACCATGGACTCAGAAAGGTTGTGGTTTGGCTCATACACAGAATGTGGTGCCTTGAGGGTCCCTAGCTGACGTTGAGTGAAATCACTGCACACTGCACACACAAGTGTCAAGTCTCTCTTTACCACCTTTCCAAGGCTAAACCATTATTGTGCACCATCGTTTCGTATCACTGACATTGACATATCAATACAGCTCAGAGATGTCAATCATCTTGAAAGAGGCTCTATGCTCCAACTTAATTCAGACTTGTATTACATCACGGTAGTTTCTCAGTTAACTCACAACCATGTACTGTGGAATGCCACTTTGAAAGTTCTCTTGCGGTGGTGTTTTTTGTTGTTGTTGACTAGTTGTGACAGAGTTGAGAATGTTTGATTGCGTGATAACAATTCTTCTGTGAACTTGATGAAATATTTAATATGTGTAAAGACTTTTGATGAGGTGTGAGACTGTCTGGGAGATTTGATGATGTGAGACTGTGAAAGGGGTTTATGTATTCTCTGAGTGCTTAATGGATTTCACATGGCCTATGGAATATAATCTTGAGTTGCCAGAACTTGCCACACTGCCATATCTTGTATTTGGAATATAACTGTATCTTCAACAAGATTATTCTATGATAATTAATTGATGAACCAAACAATGGACATAAGCAGCAAATCATTCCAATCATGAACTCACAGACCTCAGATAGACCTTATCTGGCTCTGGGAAATCAATCGGTCAAGGTTTGGAACTAAACTGCATCCATGTGACTATAGACTGTACTGTGCGATCATTGAGCTGCAAAGTGCCCATCCATCAATGCCTTGTTCTCGTGTTAAAAAATGTTCATTGAGTCGAGGACATTTCAGGCACACTCCATCCTTTCTGGAAAGGAACGGTGAGGTATGTACAACAGGTGGCTCACTGTGTGGACAGTATGTCTCTCTCTCCTGCTGTCAGGTTGAACCACATGTATAACAATGAGTCTTTAGGTGAGATATCTGGATAATCCATTTTCGGCTCTGTCGTCTTTTGCACTGGGAAGAGTGACAGCTCCTTGCGGTTGTCAGGTCTGGTCTGCTCCTGAGCTGAACTCCTCCCCTCCAGTCTGCTGCACCATATTGAACTTGGCAGCCACCGTAGTAATGATGTGTCCCCAACGTGTTGCAGTGACACTGGGCTTTCTGCGGGCTGAGACGCTGGGCCAATCCACCTTACCCACCATGTCACTGCTAAAGTAGCTGCACTTGCATTTCAATACTTCATATTTCATTACCTTGACAGAAATGTGAAATACTACTCGGTGGAAAAATATTTTATTGAAACAAAATGTGGTCTAAAGAATAAAAACTAAATCCACAACCGTAGTCAGTTTTTCCAATTATTAGCCTGACCTAGAAATCCTCAGTTGTCTTAGTAATGCTTTAGCAGGCAAACTCCTCCCGGGTTGAGTGGAGTAGAGTGGATATACAGACATACTGTGAATCTGGTCTTCGTGGGGGCCTTTTGAACAGAATCTGGGTAACCCCAGTTTGCAAATAGGAACACTGGACGACAGGGAAATTGTGAGAAAATCGGTAGGAACATTCTCTGATCAGTGGGGTACTGTAGATTCTCTGAAAGACATGAATCAACTCTTCCTGAGCTTTTATTGTAGATAACACCCACTTCCTGTAATGTACTCTGGATGGAGCTGGTTATTCTATTCTGAAGAATTTCCTCTCACAGTCTAAAAGTGAACCCCTCTACGATGCACCTACACTCCAGAGCTCTAGGATGTGTAAAAAATACAACTGACTAAAAATGAAAAAGGACTTCTATGGCACACCACACCACCTTTCTCTTAGTAACTCCATAAATACAATGTCATGGCATATACCAAGTCTCTAATGTGGATGATGCTGGGAGTATTCGTAAATATATTAGTTATATACATTTGAATCAGAAGGAACCATGTCAGGGTCAGAGATAAACCTATTCAGCAAAAGGCACAGAGATTCAGCCACACAGGGCAATAGACAAACCAGTCTTGTCCTTTTTGTCTCATAATGCCATGTCATAAGCCACTAGCTCAGAGAGTTGTACATGAGATACATTTATAGTCGGGATGAAAACAAATTCAGATTGGCACTGTGACATCGCCCTCCCAACAGCATGTAGTTTAAACAGAATGAGGAACAGAGGAGGGGAGTAAATTGCTTTTAAGCAGCCATTCATGAGCCATCCTATCCTTTCTCAGCCTTGTTTGTCTCTCTGTGTCTATTCTATTTGAAGCAGCTGGAGTAGGAGAGTGGAGAACGTGTAAACAGCACATCAGCCTCACTACCCACACAGCTAGGCCTTGTCCCGGAGCAGCAGGGGATTATGGGGGATTACAGGATGATCAGGATGCACCCCTCCCCTCCACCTCCCCACCTCTCTAGTTTTATACACTGGACCTGAACACACACACACACTCAGCAGAAGGTACTCAGCACTAAAGAAAGAAAGGTCTCCTGTTTGCACTTTGTGTGCACTTTGTCACTGGGAAAAGGTGTTGTTTTTCCATGGAATGCTGAAATGAGTATGTTGACCCTCCTCACTGAATAACTACTCTGCATAACAAAAATACTTATCATGAAAGCGACAGGATGGGGATGTTAGATTTGAGTTCTGTCAGTTTTGAGTCCAGACACAAAGGCTTGAGTTGAAATAAACCTGTTCTACTGGTGATGTTGGCCAGGCTTGACCATAAAGAACTCGTACAGATATTGCACACATTGTGCCCACATTATTATAGCCTACAGTTTCATCTGAGGCCTCTACTTAGGGCTAAAACCGAAACTTAAACCCTGGTAAATGGTTCCTAGACTGTAACTAGCCAGAGCTAGCCAAGCTTGCTATGTCACATAATTTTGAACTGACTGACCCATCCAGTCTATCCCATCCCACAAGACCCTAACTCACTGAGTTAGGATCCTAAATGCTCTTACAAACTGGCTTTTAATTGCCTAAAAGCAGACATAACCTCAGTTGAAAATGTGAGGGAAATTTAGCTAGGCTATAAACTCTTTGTGGTACCAGTGATAAAGAGGTAGTTTCCAGGTCTATAGCAGCTTTCGTAGACCCCGACAAACCATAAACTCCCTGACACTCCACAGGCAGTGCGCTGCACCGGTTCCAAGAATTCACTGTTTTTTATTAACCACGGAGAGGCTGTAAAACTCAGATCCTTTCTGTGCCCAATCTGGAGGAGAGCCCTGTCTTTACAGCCTTACTCGTTTGAGGAATGTGAGCTATGTGCTGCAGTGTCTCCAGCATAGCTCGATCCAAGCAGCAGGATGGAGCAGTGAGTGGCCTTGCCTCTTTGACTTTTGTCTTAGAAGTCGATCAAATATACTGACCAAAAATAATTGTGTAAAGTGTTGGTCCGAAGGTTTCATGAACTGTATTAAAAGATGACAGAAAATTTCCATAAGCACAAAAATATGACAGGTGTGGCATATCAAGAAGCTGATTAAACAGCATGATAATTACAAAGGTGCACCTTGTGCTGGGGACAATAAAAGGCCACTCTGAAATTTGCAGTTTTGTCACACAAGACAATGCCAGAGATGTCTCAAGTTTTGAGGAAGCATGCAATTGGCATGCCGGAATGTCCATCAGAGCTGTTGCCAGATAATTGAGTGTTAATATTTCTACCATAAGACACCTAACCATGCCAGCCCAGGACCTTCTTCCCCTGCGGGATTGTCTGAGACCAGCCACCCAGACAGCTGATGAAACTGAGGAGTATTTCTGTCTAATATATCCTTTTTGGTGGGAAGAACTCATTCTTATTGGCTGGGCCTGGCTCCACAGTGGGTGGGCGTATGCCCTCCCAGGCCCACCCATGGCTGAGACCCTGCCCAGTCATGAAATCCTTAGATTAGATCCTAATGAATTTATTTCAATTGACTGATTTCCTTATATAAACTGTAATTCAGTAAAATCGTTGAAATTGTTGCATGTTGCGTTTATATTTTTACTTCGGAAAGTGTTAAGACCTCTTGACTTGTTCTACTTTTTAATTTAAAAAAAATCAACATCAATCTACTCACAATACCCCATAATGACAAAGCAAAAACTGTTTTTTAGAAATGTTTGCAAATTTATTGCAAATAAAAAACTGAAATATCCTATTTACATAAGTATTCAGACCCTTTACTCGGTGCTTTGGTGAAGCACCTTTGGCAGCGATTACAGCCTTGAGTCTTCTTGGGTATGACGCTACAAGGTTGGCACACCTCTATTTGGGGAGTTTCTCCCATTCTTCTCTGCAGATCCTCTCAAGCTCTGTCAGGTTGGATGGGGAGCGTTGCTGCACAGCTATTTTCAGGTTTCCAGAGAAACCTGTTTGATCGGGCTCAATCCGGGCTCTGGCTGGGCCACTCAAGGACATTCAGAGACTTGTCCTGAAGCCACTCCTGCGTTGTCTTGGATGTGTGCTTATGGTCGTTGTCCTGTAGGAAGGTGAACCTTCAACCCAGTCTGAGGTCCTGAGCGCTCTGGAGCAGGTTTTAATCAAGGATCTCTGTTTATCTTTCCCTCGATCCTGATTAGTCTCCCAGTCCCTGCTACTGAAAAACATCCCCACAGCATGATGCTGCTGCCACCACCATGCTTCACCTTAGGCATGGTGCCAGGTTTCCTCCAGATGTGACTCTTGGCATTCAGGCCAAAGAGTTAAATCTTGGTTTTATCAGACCAGAGAATCTTATTTCTCATCGTCTGAGAGTCCTTTAGGTGTCTTTTGGCAAACTCCAAGCGGGCTGTTTGTCATGTGCCTTTTACTGAGGAGTTGCTTGCATCTGGCCACTCAACCATGAAGTACTGATTGGTGGAGTGCTGCAGAGATGGTTGTCCTTCTGGAAGGTTCTCCCATCTCTCAGCGGAACTCTTGAGGTGGTTACAAACTTATTCCATTTAAGAATGATGGTGGTCAATGTGTTCTTGGGGACCTTCAATGCTGCAGAAATGGTTTGGTACCATTCCCTAAATCTGTGCCTCAACACAATCCTGTCTCAGAGCTCTACGAACAATACCTTCGACCCCATGACTTGGTTTTTGCTCTGATATGCACTGTCAACTGTGAGACCTTATATAGTCAGGTGTGTGCCTTTCCAAATCATGTCCAATCAATTGAATTTACCATAGATGGACTCCAATCAAGTTGTAGAAACATCTCAAGGATGATAAATGGAAACAGGATGTACCTGAGCTCAATTTTGAGTTTCATAGCAAAGGATCTGTATTCTTATGTAATACATTTCAAAAAACTATTTTCAAATCAAAATGTATTTGTCACATGCGCCGAATACAACAACCTTACAGTGAAATGCTTCCTTATAAGCCCGAACCAACAGTGCAATTTTTAAGTAAAAAATAGGTATTATGTAAACAATAGATAAGTAAAGAAATCAAATGTAAAAAAAAACATTAAAATGACAGTGAAAACAACAGTAGCAAGACTATATACAGGTACAGAGTCACTGTGCGGGGGCACAGGTTAGTCGGTCTAATTGAGGTAATATGTACATGAATGTATAGTTAAAGGGACTATGCATAGATGATAAACAGAGAGTAGCAGCAGCGTAAAAAGGTGTGGGGGTGGGGAGTGGCAGGACACAATGCAAATAGTCCATTTCATTACCTGTTCAGGAGTCTTATGGCTTGGGAGTAGAAGCTGTTGAGAAGCCTTTTGGTCCTAGACTTGGCACTCCGGTACCGCTTGCCAGAGAGAACAGACTATGACTAGGGTGGCTGGGTCTTTGACAATTTTTAGGGCCTTCCTCTGAAACCGTCTGGTGTAGAGATCCTGGATGGCAGGCAGCTTAGCCTCAGTGATGTATTGGGCCGTACGCACTACCCTCTGTAGTGCCTTGCGGTCGGAGGCCGAGCAGATGCCATACCAGGCAGTGATGCTCTCGATGTTGCAGCTGTAGAAACTTTTGAGGGTCTGAGGACCCATGACAAATCTTTTCAGTCTCCTGAGGGGGAATAGGTTTTGTCGTGCCCTCTTCACAACTGTCTTGGTGTGTTTGGACCAATCTAGTTTGTTGGTGATGTGGATACCAAGGAACTTGAAGCTCTCAACCTGCTCCACTACAGCCTTGTTGATGAGAATGGGGATGTGCTCATAGTCCACAATCATCTCCTTTGTCTTGATTACGTTGAGGGATAGGTTGTTATTCTGGCACCACCTGGCCAGGGCTCTGACTTCTACCCTATTAGCGGTCTTGTCGTTGTCGGTGATCAGGCCTACCACTGTTGTGTCGTCCACAAACTTAATGTTGGTGTTGGAGTCATGGCTGGCCATGCAGTCATGGGTGAACAGGGAGTACAGGAGGGGGCTGAGCAGGCACCTCTGAGTGGCTCCATTGTTGAGGATCAGAGTGGCAGATGTGTTGCTACCTACCCTCACCACCTGGTGTCGGCCTGTCAGGAAGTCCAGGATCCAGTTGCTGAGGGAGGTGTTTAGTCCCAGGATCCTTAGCTTAGTGATGAGCTTTGAGGGCACTATGGTGTTGAACGCTGAGCTGTAGTTAATGAATAGCATTCTCACATAGGTGTTCCTTTTGTCCAGGTGTGAAAGGACAGTGTGGAGTGCAATAGAGATTGCATCATCTGTGGATCTGTTTGAGCGGTATGCAAATTGGAGTGGGTCTAGGGTTTCTGGGATAACGGTGTTAATGTGGGCCAATACCAGCCTTTCAAAGCACTTCATGGCTATGAACATGAGTGCTATGGGTCTGTAGTCATTTAGGCAGGTTACCTTAGTGCTATTGGGCACAGGGACTATGGTGGTCTGCTTGAAGCATGTTGGTATTACAGACTCAATCAGGGACATGTTTAAAATGTCAGTGAAGACACCTGCCAGTTGGTCCGCACACGCCCGGAGCACACGTCCTGTTAATCCGTCAGGCCCAGCGGCCATGTGAATGTTGACCTGTTTAAAGGTCTTACTCATGTCGGTCCTGTAGTTTAGCATCTGCTTCATCTGACCACTTTTTTTTATAGACCGAGCCATTGTTGCTTCCTGCTTTAATTTTAGCTTGTAAGCAGGAATCAGGAGGATATAATTAAGGTTGCTTTGTCATTATGGGGTATCGTGTGTAAATTGATGAGGATTTTTATTAATTTAATCCATTTTAGAATAAGGCTGTAACGTAACAAAATGTGGATAAGGGAAAGGGGTCTGAATACTTTACGAATGCACTGCACATGACAAATAAAATATAATAGTAACTTGAGCATGATCATGAGCACAATAGTGGTAGTTAAAAGTATGACTTATATTTGCACCCATGCTTCTCTGCTGTTATGGCACTACTGCCAAAATGTCAATGCTTGCTTGACCAAAAGGTCCCTCTAGCTTGTGTGCTGCTCAGTCAGGTTGACCTAAACAGGCTGCCTTGCTCTTCAGCTAAGACATTGTCGACTGACCTGACAAAGATCGCAGTGGGATCAAAACATTGTCTTGTGTGAATCTTAATAAACCACTGGGGAGCATTACAGAGTTGTAGACATTCCTTCTTTCAAGTCATGATGGAGCCTCTCTCTACGCAGCCAAACAATTGTTATGCAGCACTTAGATCTCAGTTGAATCTATTCACCCTCATTCACCCTAAAAAAAGGGGGGAAATGGGCCCCCTTCCATCCAATAGATGTGTGCAACAACACACAACACACAACACCAAAACAAAACTGCACCCTAATCTGTAGTGGGTATCTGTCTACGACAGTGACACAAACAGAATATGTGTAGCCTACCACTAATCTGCCATGCCCTGAATGTCTGTGACCAAACTCCAAAACAATAGCCTTTACCAATCACCACGGATCCCCCTTCTCAAACAGCCTGTTTCTCACACCACCGACCGGGCTGGATGTCCACACCATACGGCAGGCAGGAGAAGGTGGTTTGTCTGAGTTTGTTTACAACAACAGCACACAGGACGCCAACTCTTTGTTCACGGCGGATTACAGTTAGTG
The DNA here is from genome assembly GCF_023373465.1 of Oncorhynchus keta. Lineage (NCBI taxonomy): Eukaryota > Metazoa > Chordata > Actinopteri > Salmoniformes > Salmonidae > Oncorhynchus > Oncorhynchus keta. Next base: position 18,950,245 of record NC_068453.1, read on the forward strand.
ATCCCTTGAAACGTGGCACTTAAAACCTTCCAAAACCTATTCCACCTGTTTACTGATGCTTTCTGCTTTTTAAAACCAGCTACAGCTGATTCTTCTTCATGTTAAAATCTGCATCCGGATGATTTTTCTCCTCTCCAGCTGTTTGTTCAGAAGGTTACAGGTTATTTTGAGAATAATAGCGGATGTTCATTTGGAGGCCTTTATTGGGAGAGATTTCTAAAACAGGACCAGCACAATCAACTCCTGGCTCACAATACAACCTGTCTGATTGAATAATCACAAACTCGGCCTCGCAAGAAGGTTTCCCTCGTCATGAAAATTCCTTGTTACACGTCAGCAACAATGGTTAAGTGACAATTTATCATGGTTTATTCTGGCTTAATTACAACATGCCATTCAGTAAACATTACATTAAAGATGCACTCCGCGATCTTAAGCACAACAAATTGCATGAATTGGATTTGTAACATATCAAACACATTGAGAAATTCGGATGATATCATATGAATTGCAAAATTCGGAACATATCAAACCAAATGGATGACATAGTAAAACATTTTTAAAAATGTATTGTCACATACACTGGATAGGTTCAGTGAAATGTGTTGTTTTACAGGGTCAGCCATAGTAGCATGGCGCACCTGGAGCAAATTAGGTTTAAGTGCCTTGCTCAAGGGCACAGATCGATTTTTTACCTTGTCGACTCAGGTAATTCAAACCAGCGACCTTTCGGTTACTGGTCAAAATACTCTAGCCGATAGGCTACCTGCCGCCCTACACAATTGAATGACGTAGTGCACAAAAAACAGGGACCCGTTTTGGCTCGTGAGCGCCACTTTCAAAACTACTGGCTGAAATTATACAAAAGTCAGAGAGTGCATCTTTAAGTGGGCCCAGCTACGGACACAAAGAGGGATGAAGTTATGAAAATCCCCAAATAGTCTTCAAACAACGAGACCTGCTACCTTTCATTCTCAAGGTGAAAACTGGTGTATTGCACGTGCAGTTCTCATTGTAAGGAGGCTATAACATGGCCTGATTACCTTTAGCCTACATTGTGGTGGTCAAATCCTAAAAGCAATGATTGACCTTGTTGACCTGGACATAGACCTTGGGTGAGAACTATCTCTTTCTCCTTGCCTGCGGAATCAACTATTCTTGCTGTCCACTGCAGCACCTTCAACCTTTTAGCAAGTATAGAACCCTCTCACCTTCAACGTTTAAGCCAGTATAGTACCCTCTCACCTTCAACATTTTAGCCAGTATAGAACCCTCTCACCTTCAACCTTTTAGCCAGTATAGAACCCTCTCACCTTCAACCTTTTAGCCAGTATAGAACCCTCTCACCTTCAACCTTTTAGCCAGTATAGAACCCTCTCACCTTCAACCTTTTAGCCAGTATAGAACCCTCTCACCTTCAACCTTTTAGCCAGTATAGAACCCTCTCACCTTCAACCTTTAAGCCAGTATAGAACCCTCTCACCTTCAACCTTTTAGCCAGTATAGAACCCTCTCACATTAAACTTTTTAGCCAGTATAGAACCATCCCACCTTCAACCTTTTAGCCAGTATAGAACCCTCTCACATTCAACTTTTTAGCCAGTATAGAACCCTCTCACCTTCAACCTTTTAGCCAGTATAGAATCCTCTCACCTTCTACCGTTTAGCCAGTATAGAACCCTCTCACCTTCAACTATCCATGAACACACACTGTATTTCATCATCTGACTTGAGATCAGTGTTCTCTCACACACAGTACAACTACCTCCATAATCTTTCTTCACACTGTACCCAGGGTCCTGACTGGGAACTGTGGAGAGATGCATCTGTTTCTGAATTGGAGCTCCTCTCTGTCCAAAATAACATTGTCTTGATAAGGAAGGCATAGAGCAGAAGTTAATGCACTTTGTCAGCACTGGCAGGCTCCCAGGCCAAGAGCTATTAACTCTGAAAGGGAAAGGCATTTCCTCCTTGTAAATGCCATATTACATTATTATTATTTCATTTGGTAACAGGGAAAAGCCTATCAAGGCTATATTGCCCGAGGTGAGCAGGGAATTGTAAATGGAGAGTGGGATATTTTTTTAACGGCCACTGAAAGAAAGTGGGTTTGGAGAGAGGGAGTCAAAAGCTGTTGGCATTCAGGTGTCAAAGCAACTCCTAACTTCCTCCCCCCTTCCACTCACATCACTGTAGAAGGTGACTTGGGTTCTCAGAGAAGTGCTCAGATTCCGATTCATACTGAAGAGCACCAGAACTCCAAGTGAGACTCTCTGGCTTTGCACCACAGGAGGCTGGTGAGGGTTGAACGACTAATAATAATGGCTGGAATGGAGTGAATGGACTGATATCGAACACATGGAAACCATGTGTGTGATGTGTTTGAAACCATTTAATTTATTATCTTCCTGCCATTACTATGACCCCCCTCACAATTTAGGTGCCACCAACTGCCTATCTTTTGCACGTATGGGAACTATAAGTCTAGTCGTGTCTCAGGAAAGCCATATAGTTGTTAGGGAACAACAGCATGGCTGCGTTGTACCAGCATCCACAGTATCCAGAGTTCAACTGGCTCTGATATTGTCAGCAATAAAGGGCTGCTGGGTTGCCAGGTGAAAATGTGAATGAAACGACCAACCAAGCTGCCAGAGGGTGTGACTTAGGCCTGGGCCTGCTTTCTCAGCAGGCTGATGGGCCCCGAGGGGTTGAGGTTTGGCCTAATGGGTCTAAAACGTCAGAACGTGATATTCTCAATGTTACGGTGACCGTGACCTTTTTTACTGCCGCACGGCTGCCAAAAAGAGTCCGCACAGTGCAATGCGATACCCTGTACATTTTGCAATGAAGGAATCAATGTCATTAACACTGTCCATATATCAGAATAATCAAGTCCACAACCTGGCCGTTAGCACTCAGCTATTACAGGGCCCAGGTCCTGGCGCACAGCCACAAATGATTACAGCTTTTTGGATTCATTCAGCTCACAGATATAAGACCTTCCAGGACATCTGCACTAAATAAGTTGGTCCATATCCAAGACTGTAATGGGTTATGGTGTATATGATTCCATTGGCTCTTTTAAAGCACCTGTGGTTGACGTAACACACCCGTGACACAACACTTAACATGCCCATGACCTCTACTTTTACCTCAACGTTTAACTTTGACCTATAACATGAAGACAAACATACATGGAAGTCCAACATGTATAATCATAAACAACAAGCTGTCTTCAGTTATCTTTTTTATTTACTTACAGAACAAACTGGAACGACAGCTATCCTTGCTCTTTACATGCTCTCTGCATGCTCTTTGCATGATTTTTGCATGCTCTCTACATGCTCTCTGCATGCTCTTTAGATGCTCTTTATGTCTTCACATGTAGTAACACAAATTCTTCTTTCTGTCTCTCCAGGTAAACCAACGGGGTATGGCCCCAGTTCACGGCGGTCACATAACCGTGGTATTGTGGACGAGTGCTGCTTCCAGAGTTGCGAGCTGCGGCGGCTCGAAATGTACTGTGCCCCTGTCAAGTCTGGCAAGGCAGCTCGCTCTGTGCGTGCACAGCGCCACACAGACATGCCAAGAACACCCAAGATTAGTACTGCAGTGCAAAACGTGGACCGAGGCACAGAGCGTAGGACAGCACAGCACCCAGACAAGACAAAACCCAAGAAGGTGAGCACAGCACCAAACAGATATACATTATAAGAGCATACACAGTTGACATCAGTGAAACAGAATGGACATAGATATGGAACATTGTAGTGGGTCTTTCAGTATATTTGATTGTTAGATCATACGGTGCATTCAGAAAGTATTCAGACAACTTGACTTTTCCACATTTTGTTATGTTACAGCCTTATTATAACATTCATGAAATTGTTTTTTCCCCTCATTATTAATCTACACACAATACCCCAAAATTAAATATGAAACGAAGAATATCACATTTACATAAGTATTCAGACCTTTTACTCAGTACTTTGTCGAAGCACCTCTGGCGGCGATTACAGCCATGAGTCTTCTTGAGTATGACGCTACAAGGTTGGCACACCTGTATTTGGGAAGTTTCTCCCATCCTTCTCTGCAGATCCTCTCAAGCTCTGTCAGGTTGGATGGGGAGCGTTGCTGCACAGTTATTTTCAGGTCTCTTCAGAAATGTTCAATTGGGTTCAAGTTGTCCCGAAGCCACTCCTGTGTTGTATTGGCTGTGTGCTTAGGGTCGTTGTACTGTTGGAAGATGAACCTTCACCCCAGTCTGAAGTCCTGAGCGCTCTGTAGCAGGTTTTCATCAAGGATCTCTCTGTACTTTGTTCCGTTCATCTTTGCCTCGATCCTGTCTAGTCTCCCAGTCCATGCCGCTGAAAGAAATCCCCACAGCATGATGCTGCCACCACCATGCTTCACCATAGGGTTGGTGCCAGATTTCCTCCAGGTGTGACGCTTGGCATTCAGGCCAAAGAGTTCAATCTTGGTTTCATCAGACCAATCATTTATCTCATGATCTGAGAGTCTTTAGGTACCTTTTGGCAAACTCCAAGATGGCTGTAATGTGCCTTTTACTGAGGAGTGGCCTCCATCTGGCCACTATACCATAAAGGCCTGATTGTTGGAGTGCTGCAGAAATAGTTGTCCTTCTGGAAGGTTCTCCCATCTCCACAGAGGAACTCTAGAGCTCTGTTAGAGTGACCATCATGTTCTTTATCACCTCCCTGACCAAGGCCCTTCTCCCCCTATTGCTTAGTTTGGCCTGGCGGCCAGCTCTAACAAGAGTCTTGCTGGTTCCAAACTTCTTCCATTTAAGAATGATGGAGGCCACTGTGTTCTTATTTAAATTATTTTATTTAACTAGGCAGGTCAGTTAAGAACAAATACTTATTTTACACTGACGGCCTACCCTGGCCAAACCCTCCCCTAACCCAGACAACGCTGAGTCAATTGTGCGCCGCCCTATGGGACTCTCGATCACGGTCAATTGTGAAACAGCCTGGGACCGAACCAGGGTCTGTAGTGACACCTCTAGCACTGAGATGCAGTGCCTTAGACTGCTGTGCCACTCGGGAGCACTGAAGGTTCTTGGGGACCTTCAATGCTGCAGACATTTTTTGGTACCCTTTCCCAGATCTGTGCCTCAACACAACCCTGTCTCGGAGCTCTCCGGACAATTCCTTTGACCTCATGGCTTGGTTTTTGCTCTGACATGCAGTGTCAACTGTGGGACCTTATATAGGCAGGTGTGTGCCTTTCGAAATCATGTCCAAATCAATTGAATTTACCACAGGTGGACTCCAATCAAGTTGTAGAAACATCTCAAGGATAGTCAATGGAAACAGGATGCACCTGAGCTCAATTTCAAGTCTCATAGCAAAGGGTCTGAATAGGTATTTCTGTTTTTAATTTTGGATACATTTGTAAACATTTCTAAAAGGTTGTCTTTGCTTCGTCATTAAGGGATATTGTGTGTAGATTGCTGAGGACATTTTTTTTATTTAATACATTTTAAAATAAGATTGTAACGTAACAAAATTTGGAAAAAGTCAAGGTGTCTGAATGATTTCCGAAGACACTGTGTGTCAGGCTTTTTCCAGAGAATGCACTCCAAATTAAGACGTTAAGGCTAAGGCTTGATGATGAGGACAGAAAACACCAATAACTGACTTTTACCCCTTAGAGAGTGGCTAACTGTTCCATTGTGGACAATAAACTACCACAGTGGAAAGCAAATGTGTCATATCTGAACAGTTTTATTATTTTTCCTGACAGAAACCTTTATCTGGGAATAGTCACACATCTTGCAAGGTAGGCTGTTTGTCCTTCACTACTGCAGTGGTACTTTCCTACTATAACTACACAGAACAAAAATATAAACGCAACATGCAACAATTTCTAAGACTTTACCCAAGAGTTAAAATTCATATAAGGAAATAAGTCCATTTAAATAAATGAATTAGGCCCTAATGTATGGATATCATATGACTGGGAATATAGATATCCTAAAGAAAAGGTAGGGGTGTGGATCAGAAAGCCAGTCAGTATCTTATGTGACCGACATTTGCCTCACACAGCGCGACACATCTTCTCATAGAGTTGTTCAAGCTGTGTATAGTGGCCTGTGGAATGTTGTCCCACTCCTCTTCAATGGCTGTGCGATGTTGCTGGATATTGGCGTGAACTGGAACATGCTGTGGTACACGTCAATCCAAAGCATACCAAACATGCTCAATGGGTGACATGTCTTGTGAGTATGCAGGCCATGGAAGAACTGGGACATTTTCAGCTTCCAGGAATTGTGTAGATCCTTGCGTCATGGGGCCATAGATTTTCATGCTGAAACATGAGGTCATGGCGGCAGATGAATGGCACAACAATGGGCCTCAGGATCTCGTCATGGTATCTCTATGCAAATTGCCATCAATAAAAGAGAATTGTGTCCGTAGCGTATGCCTGCCCATACCATAACTCCACCGCCACCATGGGGCACTCTGTTCGCAACTTTTACATCAGCACAAACCGCCCACCCACACATCGCCATACACACTGTCTGCCATCTGCCCAGTACAGTTGAAACCGGGATTCATCTGTGAAGAGCGCACTTCTCTAGCCAATGGCCATCGAAGGTGATCATTTGACCACTGAAGTCGGTTACGATCTGCAGCCAGGTCAAGACCCTGGTGAGGACGAAGAGCACGCAGATGAGCTTCCCTGAGATGATTTCTGACAGTTGTGCAGAAATTATTTGGTTGTGCAAACCCACACTTTCATCAGCTAACCGGGTGGCCGCAGGTGAAGAAGCCAGATATGGATGTCCTGGGCTGGCGTGGTTATATGTGGTCTGCGGTTGTGAGGCAGGTTGGACATACTGCCAAGTTCTCTAAAGCGAAAGAATTTGAGAAATTAACATTCAATTCTCTGGCAACAGCTCTGGTGAACATTCCTGCAGTCAGCATGCCAATTGCATGCTGCCTCAAAACTTGAGACATCTGTAGCATTGGGTTGTGTGACAAAACTGCACATTTTAGAGTTGCCTTTTATTGTCCCCAGCACAAGGTGTACCTGTGTAATGATCATGCTGTTTAATCAGCGTCTTGATATGCTACAACTGTCAGGTGGATGGATTACCTTGGCAAAGGTGAAATGATCACTGACAGGGAAGTAAACTAATTTGTGGACCAAATGTGAGAGAAATAAGCTTTTTGTGCATATGGAAAATGTCTAGGATCTTTTATTTCAGCTCATGACCAACACTTTACATGTTGCATTTATATTTTTGTTCAGTGTAGAATATAGCATGCCATGACCACCATCATATGTGATGCATACTTGTCATTGTTATACGTAGCTGTTCATACCTTCGTTTAGTAGATACAAAATCAATGACTCCTTGGACAGGTTACAGCAGAATACAGTCAGTCAGTGAGAGGGAAGGAAATACAAGCACAGAATTTAATTAGTAGTCAAGCCCAGTCCAACCAAAGTAGTCAACCCAACCAGAAGAAATGTTTCTTTCCTCTCCCTTAGTTTCCCAATTCCACCTGTGTCCATGTCATCCTTTTAAGCTTGGACTTGGTGCATTTTACAACTCTTCTCTTAAAAAAGAAAGCCATTAGCGAAGGGGCGGAGGACTAAGTGGTTTTTGTGGTAGACCCATGGGCACTCTCTCTCCCAGACAGATTCTACTTTCATACTGTACATTTTGTGCTGAAACCCTGGTCCTCAGATTGCAACAGATTTGTGGCATGCTAGTTACAGAGGGTAACGGCATGCATGTAATCACATTGATTTATTAATGTGCAGAGGGACAGTGTGTTGAATGTCAGTGCCGCTCTGGTGGCTTGTGGTTTGAATATGACCTATCAGCTCTGGTAGGGAGGATACTCGATACTGTACTGTTTGTGGCTCTTTCACTATAGCAAAAGGTTATGAAATCATCATCCATTAATTGTACAGCTGTGTTGTTCTAGACACAGGCACTGGGTTTTGACCCAAAGCTGTTTTTTCCCCCCACTCTCCTAATCCACTTATCTAATGTTTCTCCTCCTAAAAATCTGTTCCCCCTCCACCCTTTTCAGGAGGTACATCAGAAGAACTCAAGTCGAGGAAACACAGGGGGAAGGAACTACCGAATGTAGAAGACAGAAGCTAACGGACAGGCGGACAGGGATGAGAGAAGAGTGGGCCCATACCTGGTGCCTCTGTGGAATGGTTCACTGTAAAACAACAAAAGGTGGATTATGGTACTAAGATAATGGTAATAAGCTTTGTGTGTAATGTCTCTAGCTGAGAGGTGAAGTGCTGGGGTTAAATGAGAGGTATTTTTATTATTTTATACACTGCACCATTTCATATTGGAAGGAATTATATTCCATGTCAAACCAATGTACCAGACTAGTTTAGCTGCTTACACATCAAAGAGCTTCTTCTTCTTATACCTCCATGTGTGAGCTGAGCTATAGTGTCCCTGGTGGCCTCTGATAGGCTCTGTGTTACATACAGCCAATAGGAGGGCAGCCAGCAGACACGTTTTTCCTGTCTGTCTATGGGAGCCAATGGTTCATCCTCTTTACCTGAACTCTGAAAGAGTTCAAGCTTTACACTGAGAGGTTGGGCCATGCAAAGTAGTCAGGCTATTGGATAAGTAATCTCCCCATTCTCATCTAAAAACCACTGCTTTGATAATATATTAGAACCACAAGAGAATGTTATTTCAGCTTCAGTCAGTTCTGGCCAAAAGATGATTTCACAGTTGTCACGTGTTTCATTAAGGCTATTTATTTACTATTGACTGCTTCAACAGACAATAAGCGTATTACGTGCAACCATAACATAAGAACCAGGCTTTGAGGCAACAATATGACCAGAGACCTATTCTGATGATACAATCTTCTTGTACTGCTAAGCCATTCTAGTGAAACTGACAGTAACTATTATATCCTGTACTGTAAACAGAAAGTACTGAGGAGATTCGATTTAGATTTAATTTGTAAAGACTCACAGTAGATTCTCTGGGTCTAATATCTGGTCTGATTAAAAATGGATTCTAATGCAGAGGACAGGACAGAGGGGCTCTAAAAATAACCAGCTACAGGAAGACGATTAATGATTGATTTCACTTGGCCTGCATTCTTTTATTTTGTTAGCTTAGGGAGGGACCTTTGCTTCTTCTGTATGAACATGGACTGCATGGATTTTTCATTGCAAAAGGCTATAAAATGAACTGCAACACATATAGTTCACTTAAGTGAATGATATGCAACTCAAATACTGTTAGAAACACAGCAACACACACCTACAAACAGGACTGCAGTTGAAAAATGCTGTGCACACACACACACACAGTCCGTTTTGTAGCTCAGCCACTCAGAGCTCTGCTACTGTGAGCAAGGTTCACACACTGGTTCCATCAGACCATGTTCTGAGAATTCCTGTGTTTGCGTCAGGATTACAGAGAGTAATGGCTGTTTGCACAATCTGGATGCCTGACAGTCAATGTACCATTTCAACAACCTGACAACCCATCACATCTCTTCCTCCTCTGTCAGTGTATAATCAACCAATACTCCCATTTATGTTATCCTATGCATTCTTCTACTATCATTGTACATGATGGTATCATATAGCAAAACCGTATTAAGAAAATCCTATCCACTGTATAATGGTGCTATTTTGTAGTTTGTTACTTGCAACGGTGGGCTAAAACAGGAAGAGAAAGAGAGATGGCAAAGCTTATCGTTGGAGGTCGTCCCTTTTGCACAGCCTTGTGGCCACCATTTTATTAATAGTGTTTTTATTTGTAAGCAATTTCAATAAGGTAGTAGTATAAGCGAGCAAATGTCTTTGTGTGAAATCTGTGAATGCATGGAAAAAAAGTATCATGTTGTGGATCCCAAGAAGGCAAAACGCTATTTTTTCTACTGTTTTTAAATTATTGTTACTCAATATAGATCCCTATGCCAAATAACTTGACAAAAAGCACTGTGAACTGTGATCCTTCAATAATATTAAGGTGTTAAAAGTCATAGTGTACTTTTGTTTGTCCTGAACGAAATGTTATGTGAACGCACCATGATCAGAAAGCCAAGGCATTGACGCTTACGAATATGTATGATTGAGGTTGAACGATTTGTTTTGTAAAACCATGTGCCCATGTGTTAAAGAGCTTAAGTGACACAGCGAATCAGATCTGGTTCTCAGCTCCCCACAAAGTAAGACATGTTTTATTTATTACAACCTTTTACAATTTTGGGCTGTTGATGCATTCGGACATCAATAAAAATGGGATAGAAATGATCAAAAGAAGTATTAAAATGAAGGTCTGACCTAAAGTATTAATGTGGTACTTATATCCTTACATCTATCAGCAACCCACAGCTGTAATCATCAACACATACAATGCGATGAAGTGGTTAAGATTAGGACTCCATCTTGTCCGTTCACATATGGCTACGGACGATATTGTCAGGTGAATTGAAAGCCAGGTTGACCTCTATGGCTGCATACCATTTGACCCTCCGTGAGATGCATGTATGTGGTTTTAAAACAAGCTTGTTGAGTTCCTATTATCAGAACGATTGTCCTTCAGTACCATATCACCAGACTGATACCAAAGATCTCAGCTAAATTAAGACACAATCTAATTCAATTTGCATTGTCAGATGTTTATTTAATGAAAGACAGTATAGGTAAACTGACAACTGTCAATCATAAGCTATCACATTTGATCGATGTCTCCATCCATCTGATCAGCTGTTCAGCTATGCTAATGCCGCTTGAGTAATACAAGTGTAGGTTTCATTCATCCCCTGAGGCATACGCTGGTCAGACTGACCCCAGTTCAGTTCTACACTCTTAGGCTTCGGCTGTCCATAGGAGAACCCTTTTGGGTTCCAGGTTGAACCCTTTTGGGTTCCAGGTAGAACCCTCAGTGGAAAGGGTTTTTCGTAGAACCAAAAGGGTTCTACCTGGAACCAAAAAGGGTTCTTCATCGGGTTAACCTATGGAGACAGCCGAAGAACTCTTTTAGGTTCTAGATAGCACCTTTTTTTCTAAGAGTGTAGTTCTCCTTGAAACAAAGCTGAAGATGAAAGTTTACCATGTGGGACTTTGTGGGACTGTCAATATGCCGGCATAAAGGATAATAATGGTGGCCTCTTGAGGGGCAGCAACAGAGGAAAGCTATGAGCATGATAGAATCTAGATATTTAATCCAGTTATCTGACTCCCAAAACACTATTTTGACTGATTCTTTGTCACCATTTATCTAACAATTAGCAGATACAATGTCACAAACAGGAATGAAAACTGTATTTTGAATTACATATAGGAAAACTCTATCAAGCGCTCTGGAATAGGAAAACATTTTAATTGATTGCCATGGGATTCCAAAGCTCACCATCATCTAAGAAACTGTTTAATTACAGTGCTGTTATTTCTGGTGCTCGATTGCCTTCTGTAGAAAATGTTTAAATACTGACAGATTGTTCACCATTCCTGCTGAATAAACCACTTGTCAACATTATGACAACGTCTGGGCACTTATTTCATACCATTTGTCATGCTCATGTCAGAATGTTCTGCAGGCACTTTTGAGAAACCTTTGAATATCATCCATGAATAAAATAACAAAGATGTTTTTACCACTTTTGCTTGGCAACCAAACATAAGAAGAAAAACAAACAGCCAGGTGAACAGTTTTCTTTCTTGTATCAGTATTTGGAGTGTAATTGATCACCATGTCCCTCTCGCTTGATGCAAGGGAAAACCAATGGACGTCAAGTATGAATATCCAACGGATGTAATGAAACAGAGAGGTCCAGGAGACATTCTACAGCAATGCATCTTATTAACACAAAATTCTCCCTGCTTTGTAATTATAGCACAGTAAGCTATCCACAGCAAGGTAAGACCTGCAAAATAAACCTTGGTGTCACTGACATAGACATTAGTGTTGCATTCTAACAATGCTTTTGTCTCTCTGAGCATATGCAAAAACTATAAAAAATCAATTATGTCCTTCGGCTGTATATCAACACATGATTCAGATTGGAGATCATTTCACCATCATTCTGAAACTGAATACACTCTGGATGACAAAGTGATACTTCCTAAAAGATGGCATGTTCCGCCAAGGCAAACAGAGTCGGTGTGGGTTCACTGAGGGGAGAGCTGCGCCTGCGTGTTCAGCTTTTTAGAGGTCGGACGGCTCTGCAGTGACAGGACAAAGCTTTCATTCACTGTCAGCCCTTTTTTATGAATATATAACCAAACATTTAAGTAATTTTCACAGAAAAATTAGCCTTCTGGCTTCCATTCAGCAGACATAACCGTTTCAAGTGTGGAGCAGGGAGTTGGCAAGCGTCTGGCCCGGCAATCCTGGACGGTATTTCATCCAAGCCTCTCAATGACTAATACAAGATCAATTATTAGGCCCGAATAGACACATTGCAGTTTGCAAGCTTGCAGGATTTAGAGTTCAAATAAATCTTCAAGAAACCTCAATGCTGTATTCTGTAAAAAAAAAAAAAAAAAAAAAGTAGAATCTTATTTAACATCTGCGGTCTAATTTCTGATTTGTAATTCTGTAATATCATAACTAATTGTGAATTTCTCCATTGCACCTCTGCTACACCAGCAGAAAGATTCTGGAAGGAGCAGTCTCAAGTATCTATTTCCCATATTTATCAGATGGACTCTATGCGCTCTGGGCTTAGTGCACCTAAGGACACCGATTTTGGACCAACCCTGAAGTGGAAGCTCCAAAACCCTACTACAACTACGTACGCTATTGTCTTTTAAATGACCTTGTGGTTTATTTTAATACACTCCAATTTCACTATTTTTCCTCTTGGTTGTTTTAGGGGGAGGGATGATTTGTGTTAGTCTGGCAAAATGTAGTTCTCTTTTAATAATAAATACTGGATATCAATTACTTTTACAGTAGTACGAAGGACTGGCAATTGCATTTATTGTTCTCACTGTATATTAGTCCTTCAACTCAGCATCTTTCCCCATCACTACGGTTTCCTGGATTTATTCTCTCCTTAGGACACCAGCCAATGTGACATTAACTTTGTATATCACTGGATTATGCATTTCCATTTCAAACTGAAACTCTCAGTTTGAAATTCTAGCCATACCTGGGTGTAGAAGGGGAAGGGACCCATGCCCATAGGGGCTTCTCCGTCTTATTTTTCCTCCATTTTCCTCAGCAGTGGAAATTCACTGAGTACTGATTATGGCAGGAGAGTGTTGGCTCAGCTGTGTGCTTTAAGAACCCATGATGTCAGACCCATATTTTCCTTGGAGAGCCTCTCATCAGCTGCATTGTTCCAGGAAACCATGGTCTGTTCTCTGGGCAAGAAAGAGGCCTGCCCAATCGTAGCCCCTTACACCTACAACTCTGCCTGCTGCTATACAGTCCTCAATGCCCCCACCTCCAACCATCCACCCCCACACCAGACAGACTACAAGGCCCCCACCTTTATCTTCACAACAACAAATATCTGCATATAGTGAGCATCCTGGAGCTCCCAGCATTACGTACTCCTCTCCCAGCTCTGTACTGTTTTTGCGAGGAGTTGAGGGTCGGCAATGAAAAGCAGCATCTTAGAACAGGACAAGGAAAGAATATGTTGCTCCACAGAGAACCATAACATGATGCTGCTGCTGGTGTCATCTGGCGAGGTCTTCAGAGGGTTTCGGTTCTGACTGAAAGATGTATTTGACCGGATTACAACACCGCCCCCTGACAGGTGACGTAAGCAGCAGCGAGAGATGATGGGAAAACTGTCCCCACAGCCAGCCATCTCTAAGTTTTGATGGGCATTTAAGCTGTCAAACCCAGAGGGAAACTTTGAACCAAGATAGAAAACATTAAGGCTGTAGCGGCATACTGTGACAAGTCAATCAACAGTTTCATCTGATTTGATATATTTTTACATACATGTCATTATTAAAAGTCATTATTCCCAAAAATAAAGTTATCACCAGTGCACGGTGTCTAGTGTCCTTTGGTTTCTGGTGTCCTTTGACAGCTCTTTGGTCTTGGCCATAGTGGAGATTGGAGTGTGACTGAGGTTGTGGACAGTCTTTTATACCGATAAAAAGTTCAAACAGGTGCCATTAATACAGGTAACGAGTGGAGGACAGAGGAGCCTCTTAAAGAAGAACTTACAAGTTTGTGAGAGCCAGAAATCTTGCTTGTTTGTAGGTGACCAAATACTTATTTCCACCATAATTTGCAAATAAATTCATTAAAAATCCTACAATGTGATTTTCTGGATTGTTTTTCTAATTTTGTCTGTCATAGTTGAAGTGTACCAATGACGAAAATTACAGGCCTCTCATCTTTTTAAGTGGGAGAACTTGCACAATTAGTGGCTGACTAAATACTTTTTTGCCCCACTGTATGTGAGAATGCTATTCATTGACTACAGCTCAGAGTTCAACACCATTGTGCCCTCAAAGCTCATCACTAAGCTAAGGATCCTGGGACTAAACATCTCCCTCTGCAACTGGATCCTGGACTTGCTGAAGGGCCACCCCCAGGTGGTACGGGTAGGTAACAACATCTGTCACACTGATCCTCAGTACAGGGAGGCCCCTCAGGGGTACGTGCTCAGTCCCCTCTTATACTCCCTGTTCACCCACGACTGCATTGCCAAGCATGACTCCAACAGCATCATTAAGTTTACCGACAACAGTGGTAGTGGCCTGATCACCAACAACAATGAGACAGCCTATAGGGAGGAGGTCAGAGACCTGGCATTGTGGTACCAGGATAACAACCTAACCCTCAATGTGATCAAGACCAAGGAGAAGATTGTAGACTACAGGAAAAGGAGGACCGAGCACATCCCCATTCTCATTGACAGGGCTGTAGAGGAGCAGGTTGAGAGGTTCAAGTTCCTTGGCATCCACATCACCAACAAACTATTATGGTCCAAACACACCAAGACAGTCATGAAGAGGGCACGACAAAACCTATTCACTCACAGGAGACTGAAAAGATTTGTCATGGCTCTTCAGATCCTCAAAAAGTTCTACAGCTGCACCATCGAGAGCTGGTTGCATCATTGCCTGGTATGGCAACTGCGTACAGCCCAGCACATCACTGGGGCCAAGCCTCCTGTCATGCAGGACCTCTATACCAGACAGTTTCAGAAGAAGGCCCCAAAAAATGCAGAAGACTCCAGCCACCGTAGTCATAGACTGTTCTCTTTGCTACCGCATGGCAAGTGGTTCCAAAAGGCTTCTTAACAGCTTCTACCCGAGCCATAAGACTTCTGAACAGCTAATCAAATGGCTACCCGGACTATTTGCATTGTCCCCACCCCATTTTTACGCTGCTGCTACTCTCTGTTTATTATCCATGCATAGTCACTTTACCTCTACCTACATGTACACTACCATTCAAAAGTTTGGGGTCACTTAGACATTTCCTTGTTTTTGAAAGAAAAGCCATTTTTTTTGTCTATTAAAATAACATCACATTGATCAGAAATACAGTGTAGACATTGTTAATGTTGTAAATGACTATTGTAGCTGGAAACGGCAGATTTTTAATGGAATATCTACATAGGTGTACCGAGGCCCATTATCAGCAACCATCACTCCTGTGATCCAAAGGCACGTTGTGTTAGCTAATCCAAGTTTATCATTTTAAAAGGCTAATTGATCATTAGAAAACCTGTTTGCAATTATGTTAGCACAGCTGAAAACTGTTGTCCTGATTAAAGAAGCAATAAAACTGGCCTTCTTTAGACTAGTTGAGTATCTGGAGCATCAGCATTTGTTGGGTTCGATTACAGGCTAAAAATGGCAAGAAACAAAGAGCTTTATTCTGAAACTCGTCAGTTTGTTCTTGTTCTGAGAAATGAAGGCTATTCCATGTGAGAAAATGCCAGAAACTGAAGATCTCGTACAGCGCTGTGTACTACTCCCTTCACAAAACAGTCCAAGCTGTCTCTAACCAGAATAGAAAGAGGAGTGGAAGACTGAACAAGAGGACTGAACAACTGAACAAGAGGACAATTATACTAGAGTGTCTAGTTTGAGAAACAGACGGCTCACAAGTCCTCTACTGGCAGCTTCATTAAATAGTACCCGCAAAACACCAGTCTCAACATCAACAGTGAAGAGGCGACTCCGGGATTTCATAAGGGTTTTCTAATGATCAATTAGCCTAGTGTAGATATTACACTAAAAATCAGCCGTTTCCAGCTACAATAGTTATTTACAACATTAAGAATGTCTTTCTGACCAATTTGATGTTATTTTAATGGACACATTTTTGGGATTCTTTCAAAAACAAGGCCATTTCTAGGTGACCCCAAACTTTTGAACGGTAGTGTACATATTGCCTCAATTACCTCCACTAACTGGTGTCCCAACACAAAACTGAATTGTTGGTTAAAGGCATTAAGGGCATGAAAATAAGCATTTCACTCTAAGGTACACCTGTTGTATTCGGCGCATGTGACAAAACATTTTAATGTTTTCGGCAAGGAGATATATAGGATACTAGCCTCCAAAACATAACCTAAACTCCAAATCAAATCTCCCAACCTACAACCTGATTTTGGACGAAATTACCTGGAATGATTCCTACTACCAAAGATTCTTATTTCCAAGCTACATTTACACCTGCATTGTTTGCTGTTTGGGGTTTTAGGCTGGGTTTCTGTACAGCACCTTGAGATATCAGCTGATGTACGAAGGGCTATACAAATACATTTGATTTAATTTGACATAGCAAATGCTCTGGCAAACAAACAACAGAAACCTGAAAACACCATCCAACCTGGAACGGAGTGATTCATGTTTAGTCTGAAGCTACTTTTAAAGTCAAGAAGAAAAATACATTACAATGATATATTTTACTTTATAAGGACTGAATCCTAAGTTAAGGCAACCAAGCTTGCTAGGACAGAACATATCTGACTTCAACTTCAATTAGCACTGGGGTGTGAAGTGAGAGGTGTCAAAGCCCTTGAGCCCAACAATGGCATGAGAGTTTCACAGCCTACCCCACCAAAATGAAGAGGCCTTTGAAGCCCCCTCCCACTATTCAGAGGTCATAACAATACAGTAAACTCTGGATGTAAAAGATGATATGGCACGAAAAGAAGGGGTGTTAGCGATGGGTGGAAACTCAGGATATTAGACAACGAGGACTCCGAGTCAGCCAACGTTAACCTGTACAAGTCTGGAACAGTAATGGTAGGGGGCAACCCCAAACAGTTTCAGCTGGACTTTCACATTTTTTTTTTATTTTTTTATTTTACCTTTACTTTACTAGGCAAGTCAGTTAAGAACAAATTCTTATTTTCAATGACGGCCTAGGAACAGTGGATTAACTGCCTGTTCAGGGGCAGAACGACAGATTTTGTACCTTGTCAGCTTGGGGATTTGAACTTGCAACCTTTCAACTAGTCCAATGCTCTAACCACTAGGCTACCCTGCCGCCACATAATCAAAGAGATCGCTTATCCTGCTGAGCTCTCTCTTGAGAAAGATACCACCACCCCACCCCGAGCGTGTCAGACCAGACCTCTTCATTATACAACCCCACATACGAGCAACCCCAAGCAGAAAGTCAACCTCCCAGCACTACCCTCATTGAAATTACAAATAAATTCACCCAGCTGGAGGGAAGACAGGTTGAGCTGTAACAGCAGGTTAACACTACTCCAGTCAGCACAAAAGAATGTCCAGCTCAACAACACCCCCTCAACTAGACCCTGAGAGCTGTAGTTGGATAGAGACATATCTGCACTCTGGACTGTGGCGAGACAACATCAACAGAAGAAAGAGCAGGAGCAGGAGAAGAACAGAGCACTAGAGGAGAGGAACAGAGTGCTGGATGAAAGGGTGAGGGGGATGGAGTGTGACAGAGGTCCCCTGGGCTTGTGACAGAGAACAACCCATTAGAGAGCTGGCTAACCCCACAGAGAAGAAAGTAGAACAGCCCACCTCAGCCCCTGACCAAAGTCTTGACACCACAGCAGAACAGTCCACCCCAGACCCTGACCATAGCCTCGACATCACAGCAGGACAGTCCAATAAAGAACCCCAAGCACAGGGGATCCCACCCCCTCTGAGCACCTCCCCATGTCAGCCCCCCCAGAGGACATACACAAGGCACAGATTGTACTACTTATGGACTCAAGTGGGAAATATATACAAGAAATAAACGTTTTCCCAAACACACAATGTTTAAACTCTGGTGTCCAAACACCCAGCACGCCCTAGACCTTCTGTCTGAGGACAAACTAGGGTCACCCAGCCATATAATAATACACACAGGCACAAATGACCTGAGAGCACAGCAGGAAAGGGTGTCTACAGCACTCAAGGGAGTAATTGAAAAAGATGATTCTACTTTTCCCAACGCAGAAGTGGTTATCTCCACCCTGCTTCCATGAAGACTTCCACCTTGCTACCATACAGCAGGTAAACACAAGTATTTCCCATGACTGTGACTCAAAACCAAATGTTTACCTGGCCCACCACTCCACCCTTGACTTGAACAGCCTTTACGACCAGGTCCACCTATATAAGGCAGCAGTGCCCCCTTTTGCCCGGACCCTAAAGGACATCGCCCTCAAACGCAGCCCCAACACCTCACAGGAGCAACAGATCAATAGACACGCTTTGCGGCATGCTGAGTGTGTACATAGTCAAATGGTAGGCGTCGAGGGGACTCCTGCAGTAGGTATACCTACAGCTCATCTCTTGGCAGTAGTACTGTAGAATACTTTATCATTGACCTCAACTCAGAGTCTCTTAGAACATTCACAGTCAGCCCACAGCAAAATCACAATTGATTTTGAACAGAGCAATACTCAAAAATTCTACTCAATAAGGAACTGATTAATATTAAGAAATGCTATAGATGGAAGGAAAGTACTGTGGAAACCTACTAAACAGTATATTTGACTTCGCAGCTTCCCTATCAAATCAAAAAACATCAAACAGAAAACCGAAGAACAATAATAACAATGACAAATGGTTTGATGAAGAATGCAAAATCCTAAGAAATAAATTGTTTTTGGTTGGATAGGTTTCTCAGAGACCCAGAAAACCTGAGCCTACGCCTTCACAATGGTAAATCACTAAAACAATACAGAAATACACTAAGGAAAAAGGAGCAGAACTTCAGAAATCAGCTCAATGTAAACCCATAGACTCTAACCACTTCTGGGAAAATTGGAAAACACTAAACAAACAACATGAAGAGTTATTATCCAAAATGTATATTTATATGTAAACCACTTCTCCAATCATTTTGGCTCTATAACAAAGAACAAAGAACAAACAACAAAAACATATAAACTCAGCAAAAAAAGAAACATCCCTTTTTCAGGACCCTGTCTTTCAAAGATAATTCCTAAAAATCCAAATAGCTTCATTGTACATGGTTTAAACACTGTTTCTCATGCTTGTTCAATGAACCATGAACAATGAATGAACATGCACCTGTGGGACAGTCGTTAAGACACTAACAGCTTACAGACAGTGGGCAATTAAGGTAACAGTTATGAAAACTTAGGACACTAAAGAGGCCTTTCTACTGACTCTGAAAAACAACAAATGAAAGATTCCCAGGGTTCCTGCTCATCTGCGTGAACGTGCCTTAGGCATGCTGCAAGGAGGCATGAGGACTGCAGATGTGGCAAGGGCAATACATTCCAATGTCCATAGTGTGAGATGCCTAAGACAGAGCTACAGGGAGACAGGACAGACAGCTGATCATCCTCGCAGTGGCAGACTATGTGTAACACCTGCACAAGATCGGAACATCCGAACATCACACCTGCAGGACAGGTACAGGATGGCAACAACAACTGCCAGAGTTACACCAGGAATGCACAATTCCTCCATCATTGCTCAGACTGTCTGCAATAGGCTGAGAGAGGCTGGACGGAGGGCTTGTAAGCCTGTTGTAATGCAGGACCTTACCAGACATCACCGGGAACATTGTCGCCTATGGGCACAAACCTACCATCGATGGACCAGACAGGACTGGCAAAAAAGTGCTCTTCAATAACGAGTTGCGGTTTTGTCTCACCAGGGGTGATGGTCGTATTCGCATTTATCATCAAAGGAATGAGCGTTACACCGAGGTCTGTACTCTGGAGCGGGATCGATTTGGAGGTGAAAGGTCCGTCATATGTTGCTGTGACAACCACCCCAGCCTAAGACTGAGCTTGTTGTCATTGCAGGCAATCTCAAACCTGTGCGTTACAGGGAAGACATCCTCCTTCCTCCTGTGGTACCCTTCCTGCAGGCTCATCCGGACATGACCCTCCAGCATGACAATGACACCAGCCATACTGCTCGTTCTGTGCATGATTTTCTGTAAGATAGGAATGTCAGTGTTCTGCCATGGCCAGCGAAGAGTCCAGATCGCAATCCCATTGAGCACATCTGGGACCTGTTGGATCGGAGGGTGGGAGCACTGGCCATTCCCCCAGAAATGTCCGGGAACTTGCAGGTGCCTTGGTGGAAGAGTGAGGTAACATCTCACAACAAGAACTGGCAAATCTGGTGCAGTCCATGAGGAGGAGATGCACTGCAGTACTTAATGCAGCTGGTGGCCACACCAGATTCTGACTGTTACTTTTGATTTTGACAAACCCTTTGTTCAGGGACACATTATTCCATTTCTGTTAGTCACATGTCTGTGGAACTTGTTCAGTTTATGTCTCAGTTATTATGTTTATACAAATATTTACACATGTTAAGTTTGCTGAAAATAAACAAACAGTTGACAGTGAGAGGACGTTTCTATTTTTGCTGAGTTTACATGATCAAATACAAATCTTAGAATCAACAATTAAAGACTACCAGAACCCACTGGATTCTCCAATTACATTGAATGAACTACAGGACAAAATACAAATCCAAAAAGGCCTATGGTGTTGATGGTACTCTCAATTAAATGATAAAATATACAGACCACAAATTCCAATTGGCTATACTTAAACTCTTTAACATCTTCCTTAGCTCTGGCATCTTCCCCAATATTTGGAAACAAGGACTGATCACCCCAATCCACAAAAGTGGAGACAAATTTGACCCCAATAACTAGTGGGATATGTGTCAACAGCAATCTTGGGAAAATCCTCTGCATTATCGTACATTTCCACAGTGAAAACAATGTACTTGCAACTTTTGACCAAATTACCATAAGACAGACCATATGTTCACCCTCCACACTTTAATTGACAAACAGACCAAAACAAAGGCAAAATATTCTTATGCTTTGTTGATTTCAAAAAAGCTTTTGACTCAATTTGGCATGAGGGTTTGCTATACACATTGGTGGAAGGTGGTGTTGGTGGAAAAACATACGACATTACAAAATCCATGCACACAACAACAAGTGTGTGGTTAAAATAAAATAAAAAACACATTTCTTTCCACAGGGCCATGGGGTGAGACAGGGATGCAGCTTAAGCCCCACCCTCTTCAACATATATACAGTAGGGCAAAAAGGTATTTAGTCAGCCACCAATTGTGCAAGTTCTACCACTTAAAAATATGAGAGGCCTGTAATTTTCATCATAGGTACACTTCAACTATGACAGACAAATTGAGAAAAACAATTCCAGATAATCACATTGTAGGATTTTTATTGAATTTATTTGCAAATTATGGAGGGAAATAAGTATTTGGTCAATAACAAAAGTTTCTCAATACTTTGTTATATACCCTTTGTTGGCAATGACAGAGGTCAAATGTTTTCTGTAAGTCTTCACAAGGTTTTCACACACTGTTGCTGGTATTTTGGCCCATTCCTCCATGCAGATCTCCTCTAGAGCAGTGATGTTTTTGGGCTGTTGCTGGGCAACAGGGACATTCAACTCTCTCCAAAGATTTTCTATGGGGTTGAGATCTGGAGACTGGCTAGGCCACTCCAGGACCTTGAAATGTTTCTTACGAAGCCACTCTTCATTGCCCGGGCAGTGTGTTTGGGATCATTGTCATGCTGAAAGACCCAGCCATGATTCATCTTCAATGCCCTTGCTGATGGAAGGAGGTTTTCACTCAAAATCTCACGATACATGGCCCCATTCATTCTTTCCTTTACACGGATCAGTCGTCCTGGTCCCTTTGCAGAAAAACAGCCCCAAAGCATGATGTTTCCACCCCCATGCTTCACAGTAGGTATGGTGTTCTTTGGATGCAACTCAGCATTCTTTGTCCTCCAAACACAACGAGTTGATTTTTTACCAAAAAGTTATATTTTGGTTTCATCTGACCACATGATATTCTCCCAATCTTCTTCTGGATCATCCAAATGCTCTCTAGCAAACTTCAGACGGGCCTGGACATGTGCTGGCTTAAGCAGGGGGACACGTCTGGCCTGCAGAATTTGAGTCTCTGGCAGCGTAGTGTGTTACTGATGGTAGGCTTTGTTACTCTCATCCCAGCTCTCTGCAGGTCATTCACCCACTGTTCTTGTGATCATTTTGACTCCACGGGGTGAGATCTTGCGTGGAGCCCCAAATCGAGGGAGATTATCAGTGGTCTTGTATGTCTTCCATTTCCTAGTAATTGCTCCCACAGTTGATTTCTTCAAACCAAGCTGCTTACCTATCGCAGATTCAGTCTTCCCAGACTGGTACAGGTCTACAATGTGGTTTCTGGTGTCCTTTGACAGCTCTTTGGTCTTGGCCATAGTGGAGTTTGGAGTGTGACTGTTTGAGGTTGTGGACAGGTGTCTTTTATACTGATAACAAGTTCAAACAGGTGCCATTAATACAGGTAACGAGTAGAGGACAGAGGAGCCTCTTAAAGAAGAAGTTACAGGTCTGTGAGAGCCAGAAATCTTGCTTGTTTGTAGGTGACCAAATACTTATTTTCCACCATAATTTGCAAATAAATTCATTAAAAATCCTACAATGTGATTTTCTGGATTTGTTTCCCTCATTTTGTCTGTCATAGTTGAAGTGTACCTATGATGAAAATTACAGGCCTCTCTCATATTTTTAAGTGGGAGAACTTGCACAATTGGTGGCTGACTAAATACTTTTTTGCCCCACTGTACATCAATGAAATGGTGAAGGCACTAGAAGTCTGCAGCACACGGCCTCACCCTACAGGAATCTGAAGTCAAATGTCTACTTTTTGCTGATTATCTGGTGCTTCTGTCCCCAACCAAGGAGGGCCGACAACAGCACCTAGATCTTCTGCACAGATTCTGTCAGACCTGGGCCTTGACAGTAAATCTCAGTAAGACAAAAATAATGGTGTTCCAAAAAATATCCAGTTTCCAGGACCACAAATACAAATTCCATCTCGACACCGTTCCCTTAAAGCACACACAAAACTATACATACAGTGAGGGAAAAAAGTATTTGATACGTCTGCCCACTGACAAAGAATTGATCCGTCTATAATTTTAATCGTAGGTTTCTTTGAACAGTGAGGGACAGAATAACAACGAAAAAATCCAGAAAAACGCATGTCAAAAATGTTATAAATTGATTTGCATTTTAATGAGCATAGCCTTGCTATTGACAAAGGCTGCCAAAGAGAAGACAGGCTGTGACACTGCCCACAAAATGAGGTGGAAACTGAGCTGCACTTCCTAACCTCCTGCCAAATGTGTGACCATATTAGAGACATATTTCCCTCAGATTACACAGATCCACAAAGAATTTTTTAAAAACAAATCAAATTTAGGTAAACTCCCATATCTACTGGGTGAAATACCACAGTGAGCAATCACAGCAGCAAGGTTCGTGACATGTTGCCACAAGGGCAACCAGTAAATGCAACCTATATTTATGTTTATTTATTTTCCCTTTTGTACTTTCACCTTTTGCACATTATTACAACACTGTAAATAGACATATTACCTTTGAAATGTCTTTATTCTTTTGGAACTGTTGTAAGTGTAATGTTTACTGTTCATTTTGTATTGTTATTTACCCATTTCACTTGTTTTTGCAATGTAAACATGTGTTTCCCATGCCAATAAAACCCCTTCAATTGGAAATTTAATTGAGAGGGGGAGATAGAGTGAGGGAGGGAGATAGAGAGGGAGGGGGATAGAGAGGGAGGGATATAAAGAGAGATAGAAAGAGAGAGGTTAAAACAACAGATATTGAAGCTGCCAGGTTGAGTTGTGCTGCTCCTGGAACAGTTGGGCCCCTGTGGACCAGTTCAGTCCGTCACTAGAGCCCCTCAGCCTCCAACAAAAATACTCACAAAATAAAGGCTGTGCACTCCAAGTAAAATCACTTCAGCTGAGTTCAATAACTATTATTCATGTCCCATTTCTCCATCCCTCTGCTGTAGCTACTGTGATGTTAATAAGGTAAGCCCGTGTCTGTTTTCCTAAGACCTGAAGAGGAGCTTGGGAGAGCTATGTCAACAAAGGCTTTTGTTTTGATTTGTAAAACTCCTCCTTGCTCATTTACCTAAACTCACAGCCATTACCCTTGTGAACACAAGGTGATCTGCCATGTAAGCCACAGATGGCGGTCAGTGGGCTTCTCATTATGGGTAGGGCCTAGCCCTGGGGCAATGAAGCTAACACTCAATGTTCTAATGACTAGAACCCAGAGTTCTTCCTGACTAGTGACCATGGGATCAGAACAGAATAAACTATAGTTACATAGCCTATAACTAGCGCCTGGAGTATGTTGTCAGAAAAGTCAGGGACTTTCTCCCACCTAATACCCAACCGGTAAGGCTGTATACTCAATCACCAATAGGTTAGTTCGGTTGATGCTACCCGGGTCTCTGTTTTCATTCTCTATGGGTCTTGTTGAAGTCTGATGACTTGACCTTAGTGACCCAACCTTCTGTAGCTCAGTTGGTAGAGCATGGCGCTTGTAACGCCAGGGTAGTGGGTTCGATCCCCGGGACCACCCATACGTAGAATGTATGCACACATGACTGTAAGTCGCTTTGGATAAAAGCGTCTGCTAAATGGCATATATTATTATTATTATATTATTCTCTCCCCACAGAGCATTAATGCCTGTAACCATTGACGTAGTTTGGTGATGATAACTCACTGTAGGCAATCTGTTGGTTTCTTTCAGATTGCACAGTAGGCATATGTTCCACCATTTACTTTCCACCTTTGAAAGTGACCAGCATTGAGAAGTGAGACCTTTGTGAGACTAATTTGAGACCTACGATCTTTGAGGGGCCTGAGGAGACCCCTCTACAGGAGGGAAGAGATGACTTTTGAAAAGACGTTGCCCCCCCACTTTCAAATACAGCACGTCCTTACATCCGACAGTAATCCAGCTATTATTCACCTACCCTCCCTTCTGATTAGACTACATAAAGGAGCATTCAAAGCTGCTTTACAAATTTGCTATGACCTGTGCCATGTTATCCTTTTCAATGACGACATGGGCCAAGCTCAGCAGGAGACTTCAAATCTCCTCTACACACATATGGCTTTGTAATGATGATTTTTTTTTTTTAATCCACTGTTTTGGCTTTTCGTGATATAAAAGAGCTGATGGGCCACTGACCAACAGTCATCACAGGTGAGCGTAACTGAAGTCCACTCTCAATTACCTTCGCAAGGCCGTTAGGACCAAGATAATATAGTACGAATCATGATCCCCCTATACTCTGTTATATTCACACTAATGCTGTTCTCTGAGTTTAACACCGGCTCGGTCATCTTTGCTGTACAGACAGGCAAGCTGGACGAGGGTAGGACAGAGCAGGAGAGCCTGCGATCGATACTAGGCGAAGACACAATGAGCGACAACACTCTGGCTGCCCCGAGGTTCAGACAGGAGCCTGTCCTGGACAACAGACTGGGCGACGAAGAGGACAACACAAAGTATCTCATCCTTTCAGTAAGTATCTTCCTTCATCCATGTCCATCCTCATACCAATCTCCCTCTTAACTCATCTTCATCAGTAGCAGCATCAATACAATGTTATCCATATGCCAACATTTTACATTTTGCTCAAACTTGAGGCATCAAACAAAGATGAAAGTGATAGCTGTTTATCTTGATTAGAGTCACACAGTGGCAACATGTACGATAATGTATCCACTCCAAAGGTTTGGTAGTCATGTGGAGTGATTCAGTTTGTCTAGCATCTGTATGTCATGCAAGTCATGGACATGGTTATCTTTGTAGTAATGGAACAGAAGGAAAGAGCGATGAGGACAGGAGTTGTAAAGCCACACAGATTAGATGTCTGGATAACTGGGGCCCCTCTCATACTGGTTTCATATGGCCTGGCTCAGGACCAGACTCCAGAAAGCCAGGGTTTGAGACCCAGAAGATCTGTGCCGCTTCTTAAAAATGGCCATCTGGCAAATGGCATGCATCAATCCCAAATGAATGGAAAAGAAAAACACACCATCTCAATTAATTTTGACATTGGATTCTATTGCCCTTTCATGTGTATTGTTGTATCATGCAAGCTAGATAACCTTCGGCTTTGGCTCACCAGACCTGATTGTGCAATAGAATCATCAGTGGACAGAGTATACCAATGTAGAGGCTGGCTGATCCACTCTAATGGAAGCCTGCCAGACAGTGATCTAGCCTTCTGTCCCACAGGACATTGGACTGAAAGGGCACACCAGACATGGCATGAACACAGCTTTCTCCCGAGCCCTTCCTGTCCTCCCCGACCGAGCCACAGATCACTCTCCCGCTGAATATAGCCTGAAAGTAGAGCGCAGGGAGGCCGACCTTGAGAGTAAGTATCGACCAGCAACTTCCTGTTATTTTTCCTTTCTACGGTCCCTGTATCCGTTCAATCTTGGGCATTAGAAAGATCCAGGTCACCGTCATTCCGCATGTCAAATGGGTGACGATACTAGCATTAAAAGCATAACTGAGTGTGTTGATACTTTTGCCCATGATGTTCCATTCATTATTTGGAACAAGAGTTTTATCTGCTGGACTTGTGACATTTCAGACATATAAAAGCAACAAATTGAAGACTATAGAAGGTTATGACAGCATTATTAAAAAGAGCTAATGCTTTAAAATAACTGCAATTCTACCAATTTTATTCCCTGCAGTGCTACGATGCATGATAGGACGAGTGTATCGACCCTGTTGGCAAGCATAAGAGTTTGGTGGATCCTACACTGCTGCCCTGCCGTCTGTCAATCTCCTGCAAAAACAAATATGCTTTCCTTCTCTGTTCCATGGTTTTACAACATGTATAAAATCAAATAACTATTAAAATGGTTTTGAAATACAATCGTACGCTTCAATTCTTCATCATACAGGTAAATCAAATACGAAACAGTATAGAATTTATTATAGTAGTAGTGAAGATGCATGTAAGAGAGGAGAAGTGTCTGGCGGGGGGCTTTTGTCTAAAAGGGAGATAAACTGCAGGCCAATCCTCCACAGATCGGCTATCAAACAGATCTGCTTGGGTTTCAACCACTCTCAGACTTTCCATATTGCCTCAACAGCTCTTCTGCATCACACTCTCCCAGACACACCACAGCTGGTGATCTTTCTTTCAAAATGATTTCTGTCAATCGTTGGAAAGCACAGAGGAAAAAATAAATAAAAAGTACAATAAATCCTCTGAAATCAGGCCAAGCGCCACTGCGGGAAAACAAGTGCAATTGATTCCGGAACATTCAGCTTCAAAGACAACAGACCATTGATTAAATAAAGCGCCATTACTAGTACTGCCTTCAACTTCATTACGACAATGAGTAGCTCACAATCTGAAAAAGCTGGTGAGCTTGCCCTGTCCTGCAATCAGTTTCTTCTTACTGGGGGCTTTAGCCCCACCATTCTTCCCTGTCAATCTGGTGGGGAGTTTCTTCAGAGGGGGATGGTTCCCTGACCCACAGTGGTCGCTACAATCCACCAGCTTCCGTTTACAGCCCTTGCTGCTTCCTTCTGTCTGGATGTTGGTCTTCCGACTGCCCACGCCGACACTGCTGCTCGGGGCATCATTTCCACTCCTGGGCCCTAGCGCTGTGGCAACCCCCCGGGTCTTGCCTCCTCCCTGGGCCTCTTTCCTCCCAGCCTCTGGGTAAACCTCCACTGGAGAGAGGAAACCGTAATAGAGCTTAACAATTGGCGGTGAAAAAAAATTGACATAACAAGAGAGGAAGGGGGGATCTGATGAAATTGCTGACGTTAGCCTGCAGTTTAACAGCCAGAGTGTTTATTCTAGCGAGCTGAAAGTGAACATTTGTCATGTAACCCGATGGAGCGGAGCCTGGATTCCCACAGAAAGAAAGAGTAGGGGGGAGGTTAGGTTTTTACTACAGATGTGGGGGCGGCCAGGTTTTATAAAATGGGGAATCATTTAAAGGTTGATCGTAAGTACCAGTCCCAAGGAAGGGACTGGGCAGGGTTCGAGGTCTGGGCTGAGAAGGTGGATCTGGGCATAAAGCCGAATCGGTGGCGTCAGAGGGAATAGAAGCCATTCCCTTAAGGGGGGCATGTAGCTACGCTGCACTATGTGAGGAAGTCTGGAGCAGTTCGCCAGCATGCATGATTAGTACATGCAGTTACAAGTCTCTGCTGAGAAAGGGAGAATGAAGTCACAACCACACATTTTTTTTTACCTCTGCCCAGCTCCTTGACAGCAGAGGTGGAGTCCACAGTAGTGATGGTCTGCTTAGGAGCCGGGTGCACACAGGTGGTGACCTGGATGGTGCTGGGGAAGTCCAGGATGCGGTTGAGGGGCAGCTCCGAGTCATCCTGGTACGTGCAGGCAAACTGAGATCGGATGGTTCTGGCCTTAAAAAAAAAAAAAATAATTAGGATCAGGTGCACTAGATTGGAGTTGAAGTGAAGATACAAGATGGTAGCACTCCAGGAATGGGCTTGTTTATTCAAACAGAAAATTGTGACGTAAGGAGGTTTTATCAGCCAAGCCGCCATTAGACAATGAACCTAGTTGCCCATTTATTTATTTTTTAGCTGATCTGGAGGACAGTCAAGAAAAGTAGTGCGTCTGATCTCCAGGGACCACAATCCCAGCAGCCCCAGGGGTATATTATGATTAATCTAGCGCTACTCAGGTTTTTCTAAAGCTAGCTTGGTTTAGTTAACTTCACATTCTCAGGATTCATCCATACTACGACAGTGTATATTGCTTGTCCGCCTGCCGCTAATGCTAGCAGGCTTGTAACTATGCATGTCGCAGAAGGCTAGTCAAACGCTTCGAGACAATGCCGAAGCATTAATCCATGGGCGAGTCAGTGCCACTTTAATTTGTGATGAAATCAAAATGAAAGAAGTCAAAGCAAATCCTGCAGGAGATGGTGTTTAACTGGGTTGAAGTGCAGTGTTTATTTTAATATATTTTTGCTGTCGTGCGCTTATCAATGCACAAACACCTCCCACACTCCTATTGATAAAATAACGTTACATCAGAGTAAAACTTGTGTGAGTGAAGTTTCAAATGCATCGTAATTACTAAAGTGCAATTTAAGACTAATTTGGGTTAAATGCCTTGCTCAAAAGGCGCAACAGCTTTTTCACAAGTTGGATCGGGGAGTCAAACCAGCGACTAAGATAAATGCATGCTTCACAT